>NC_033623.1:2692955-2861414 GCF_001540865.1 Ananas comosus | reverse complement strand
TTCAACCAACCACCCACTTAACCCTAGGGGACCCACATCATCCTAACCGCACATCCCTTAATCCAAGGGCTAAAAACTTACAAGCACCAATGACTTGGTGCTTTTAAAAGCATAGGAGCGCAATTCTATATATATATATATATATATATATATATATATAGAGTACGGCTACTATACTCTTATGAGTACGATCAACTTCGTACTCATAAGTTGTTTTCGATGATAGAGCTTCTAAATCAACGATTCATACCGTTAAACATTATCTAGAGCATTTAAAACTGCTAGAAATTAAATTTTATAATTTTTCGATATCATTTACCCTACGATAAAAAGCTCACAAAATTGACAATTTTTAACGATCGGTATGGAATATTTGCTAGTTTAACGGTGTAAAAGAACCGGAATATGTTGAATTTTTGATAGAAAATTCTATTCACTACCTAAATAAAGATCAATAACTTCGATCTTAAATTGAAGGATCCGATCATCCATTTTTAAGATGTCCTTCGATTTTGACCGTTCATTTTATACCTGCTTGATGGACTTTATAATAATTTCGAAAAATTACGAAATTTATTTTCTAGAAGTCTCAAATACTGTAGATCATATTTAACGGTGTTGATCGTCGATTCGAAAACCATAACATCGAAAACAACTTATGAGTACGAATGGCTCTATACTCATAATAGTATAATAGCCCTACTATATATATATATATATATATATATATATATATAAAACACACTATGCAACTAAAGATTTACATTCCTATTCAAACTTAATATACCTATATTTTGTTCAATAAAATTTAATATTTAACAAACGTAAATGTATAAAACTCAATTTATCCCCCCTACAGAGTGTGTGTATAGAATTGGATTGAAATACTATTAATAGTATTTGGGTCCTTTTGCTATTAAGTTTTTAATCTTTGAATGAGAAATTATAGAATTAGGAAGATAGTGGTCCCCCGAGGGTTGAGTGAGTGGCTGGTTGAATAGTATGATCAAATAGTGGAATTGATAAAGTGTAGATCTAACAACTAAAAAATCGATAGCAAAAAAATTCAAAATACACTGGCCGTCCCTAGAGCAAGTGGCAAAAAGTTTGGTGGTTGGTACCCGAGGTCCCAAGTTTAAATCCTAGTTGATTCACATTTCAAGCTAAGTTTATTTCTAAATGAAATAAACAAAGCGGGTTGCGTCCTACCTAGGGGTGTAAACNCTAGAGGCACCCTTCTACAGGTAGTTGTTTTACTTCGAGCTTATGTACATAGTACTTAACTCGCCAGTGCGAGTAACACTGTATTTTGAATTTGGACTATGTATATGAAACTCAGTTTGTTTAGCTTTTGTTTTTTCTAGCAGCTCTCTACTACTGTTCGTAGTAGTGTTTGATTTACAGGTACAGCTGTCGCTTCGTATACAGGAAAAATTTCTTTGTATACGGCGAATTTGTCGGCGTGCCCGGGGAATGAGACATCCGGGGCGTGACAGATTGTCTATCATATCACATAATGCAATGAAATTAGTTATGTGAACATTACAGTAAAGACTTTAACTTAACTACATCTGGCTGCACTGTACTTTAGTTATGTGACATGTCAATTCATTTTTAATATGTCAAAACCCAATTTTTTACTTTCCTCCCTGTCATTTAAAGACCTACACTTTGCCCCCTTGTAAAATGAAATGTTCAGTTCGTCCCCTACCGTTAGTAATCCATTAGGGTTCCGTTTATAAAATATTATTATATATTTTTTATGCCAAAAATGCTCTGTCTTCTCTCCTGTAAATATGGTGAGGGGCAAAATAATTATTTTATCATCACAGTTCACATCGTACCTCCTTGTGAACATTTTTTATTTTACAAGGGGGCAAAGTATAGGTTCTTAAATAACAGGGGAGGAAAGTGAAAAATTGTGTTTTGACATGGGGGTTTTTGTAATTTAGCCAATTCGTTTTCTAAATTTTAAATTCGTTGAAAAATTCAGCTTAAAAAACGAATTCGATATAAAATATAAAATATAAAATATAAGATATAAAATATAAGATAATCTATATTTAAATATAAAAATTATAAGTTTTTTATTCTGATTTTTAATAATTTGGGAATAATTCGCGAATAATTCATGAATTAACTAACAAAGGTCTGTATAGCTATCTATTAACCTATATAATTTTTCAATAATTTTGCCACGTGGCAAGTTTTCTTTTATCCTCACTAGCCCTTTTTTTGAAGGGGTCTTTACTCTTGATTTTTCCCTTCCCCTCCTCTCTATTCAACCTGTACTCAATGTGTTTTTTAATTTATATGTTTCTGAGTTTTTTTCTCTTCAATATTAGTCATTTCTTCTCCCTCAAATAATTCTTAACATGCAAATTTTTTTTTTTTTGAGAGATAGGCAGCACGCTACCCACTTCGTTTATTTCATTTAGAAATAAACTTAGCTGGAAATGTGAATCAACTAGGATTCGAACTTGGGTATCGGGTATCAACCACCAAGCCCTTTGCCACTTGCTCTAGGGACGATCAGTTAACATGCAAAATTAAAAGAGGAGAAAATGAATAGCTACTACTTTCAGATCTAGAGATTGGGGAAGAGCAAAGGAGCCCTCCAAGCCTTGATCCGTGCCAACACGACTTGACCCGGCACCCCCTTCCCCCCAATCAAGAGAGCGCTTCTAGGGTTTTTATTTATATCGATCTCTTCGGATTTATGGAAAAGAAAGGTAATCGAACAGTTTTTTCAATAGACAAAGCTAATTGGACAGCGATAATGTACGGATCGAGGGATAGGTTTGGAAAACGAAAATCCTAAACCTAATTTTTCTTTTCTTTATTTTAATCTCGAATTCTTACTACATATCCATTAAGATTTTTTTTTTTTTTTGCATTATTTTTTATATGGTTGTTGTATCAATCAATGATTTAATTTATATACATTATTTTGATTAATTTAGTGGTTAGCTTTGATTTCATAATTGATGTGGCAGTTCTGATCCACAACTTTTAACCATCCCATGCCCAGAAAGGTGTAAAATCCTACAAACTTTCATGAGGTTTTCATCGCCATCGTCGTCATCATCACAACATTATTATCTCCATCTTCATACGACACTTGCAGGTTTTTCTTTTGAATGGTGATTTTATACAATTATCTCAATGGTCATATTGGTTAGTTCAATTCATACATTTTCCTACAAAAAAAAAACACACACACACTTGAATTTTTATTTTTCAAACTTCTTTCTTCTTCCTCTTCAATATTTTATTTTTTTTTATTATTGCGAGTTAGTACACTTGTATACCATGATTTTATCAACTCTTTTACTCTGTTGTATGTCAACACTATTATCTACTGGATAAGTTATAGTTTTTTCTCTATATAAAAGTAGGTCACTTAATTGAAAATATAAGATGGACAAAATTTTGATGTACATAACATCCCAAGATTTGGATTAGTAATATATATAAGATATAATAGAATTAAATCTCTTAACCTAATTATAATATATTGTTTGATAGTTAGGTCCGAAAAGTTAAGAGTGTTAAACATACGAGAAGTAGAATAGTTTTTAAGGATGGGTAACCCATAAAAAGTGAGACGTCATAATTAATATTAGAGCGAATCACTAGACTAATAGGAAGTGTGAGATGAGTCTCGGCTAAGATAGAGTTAAACAACGGATAAAGTGTGGTTCCTTGACTGGTTGCAATTGTGGGTGAAGTGCGGCTCCCTACAAGGTGGGCTAATGCTAGCGAGACAAATCTCACACAACCTGGTGCTTATGAATGCCCTTAACCTAGCGAGGACGTCGAGGCTTAAAGAGGAAGCAATGTGACACCTCAAGATTTGAATTAGTTCTATATATAAGATATAATAGGTCTAAAACTATTAATCGGCCTATAGCATTTTGGGCGATGGTCAGAGCCAAAGAGTTTAAGAAGATTAGGCGTGCTAAAAGTACAATAGTTCTAAAATGGATGACCCCTCTAAAAATTGGGGCGTCGTAATGCATTTACGATGCACGAATATATGGATATGCCAGGTGAAAGAAATAAGTTTTATTTTAAAATGCAATATTATTGAATGTTAAAAAGAGACCTTAGTGAAAGTTTAAATGTTAAGTTCAGGAACTAATAGTGAAATTTATAGATTGATGAAAGCTTTGTTGGGGCACAAGAACAGGATCAACACATTAGGCCTTCACTAATTGTTGGCCCATGAAGCTACTTTGGTGTATCATGATCATGGCCTGCTCCAAAGTCACAAACTACATTACTGCCATTTAGGGCCAGGCATGGCATGGAAGCTAAAAAATGTAAAAAATGGGGTCAAACAGCAAGCCGAAAATATTACTGGATCAAAGATTACTGGTTCAATCGATGGTTCAACCAGTAACATCATCATGACGTCATAAATATTTAATTATTATTATTATGTTTTAGTATATTGAAAAATATGTATATATTATTATACTAGTATCATACTTAATTATTAAATACCAGATTAAATAGATATAAGTTTTCAAGTTTTACTTTTTGCAAAGTTAATATGTGCGAATAGAAGATGAATCAATCAGACTTCGAATTTGAGATCTCAAATACCAACCATCTAGTCCTTAGCCAACTACACTAGATACAATCAGTACCTATTTAATTACTCAAAAAAGTGTGAAAAAAAATTTTATAAAAAAAATTAGTTTTTATTCCAATTTTCCGTCTGTACGTTCTAAAGAAAAACAAGCTTTATGAAAAAAAAAAAATCATATTTCATGAAAAGTTAGTACTTTCGTTTCTCTAAAAAATTTGAAAAACGAAAATGCTAGTTTTTCATGAAATATGAAAGAAAAGACTTTCAAAAACACTTATTTTTCTTCAAATCAAACGAACATAAAATTTAAAAAGAAATTTTTAATCAAAAAAAATATTTTTTGAAGGGTTTTTTTTTGCACACTTTTCCGAGGAGAAGATAGTTGGCTAGTAATTTCCCTATTTTTGAAAACCATCATTTGTGAGAAATTTAATAGAGTAATGGGGTAGCTTGTTTGTAGGTCTTAGCAAAGTTCAAAGTGTTCACACATGAATTGATTTAGGGTAAAGGAATCCTTTCCTAAAAAGGAAACAAAAGTAGGTTTGGCAAGTTCTTTGATTTTGGCCTAACACACTTTGCTTTCCTAATTTTAGCCCCAACTTAGACCATGTAGTTACTTTGGACCCATATATATATATATATATATATATAGTCCGGCTACTATGCTATCGGTAGCACGGAGCGCTCCGTGCTACCAAGTTGTTTTCGATGATGCGGCTTCCAAATCGACGATCGGCTCCGTTAGACTTGATCTACATTATTGAAAGTATTTGGAAACTAAATTTCAGATTTTTTCGACATCATTTGACTAGTGATCAAAAGATCTCAAAATTGATAATTTTAATGGCCGATGTGGTGTGTTTGTGAGTTTAACGGTGTAAAAAAATCCAAATGCGATGAAAATTTTATAGAAAATTCTTTTCACTATTTAGAGTAAGATCAGTATATCTGATCTTAAATTTAAATCTTTTATCATCATTTTTCATGAGATTTTTATTTTCAGCCGTTCAATTTTAGACTACTTGTTTGATAGGTAAATGATATCGAAAAATTATGAAATTTAGTTTTTAAATACTTTCAATAGTGTAGATCAAGTCTAATGGAGCCGATCGTCGATTTGAAAGCCGCATCATCGAAAACAACTTGGTAGCACGGAGCACTCCGTGCTACCGATAGTATAGTAGCCTAGTTCTATATATATATATATATATAGAATTATTCTACTATACTATCAATAGTACCAAGCCCTTGGTACTATTGAGTTTTCGGCTGTTGGATGAAAAGATGTGCGGTTAGGATGATAGTGGTCTCCGGTTAAATTGATAGTGGTCCCCTAGGGGTTGACTGAGTGGTTGGTTTAATAGTATAATCTAACAGTGGAAATGATCAAAGGATAGATCTAACAGTAAAAAACTCAATAGTACCAAGGGCTTGGTACTATCGATAGTATAGTAGCCGGACTCTCTCTCTCTCTCTCTCTCTCTCTCTCTCTCTCTCTATATATATATATATATATATATATATTAAAAAAAAAAAAACTTATTTTCCTAATTCCTACCCTCTACACCACTTTTCTTCAAAGGGAGGGTGGTTTGAATCTTTGGTGGCATCATTTTTATTTTTATTTTCTTCAATATTAATTTTAAATAATTTAAAATATTGTCGAAGAAATTTTCAATCGCAGTAATAATTTATAATTAGTCCGGCTATGGTGCTTGTAAAAGCACCAAGCACTTGGTACTTGTAAGCTTTTTACCGTTAGATCTACATCTTAAATCATTTTCAACCGTTAGATTATACTATTCAACCAACTATCCACTCAACCCTAGGGGGCCCACATCATCCTAATCGCACATCCCTTAATCCAAGGGCCGAAAACTTATAAATACCAATGACTTTGTACTTTTAAAAGTATAGGAGCTCAATTCTTTATAATTATTTTTTACTTAATTAACAGAGGAATAAGAAGAAGAAGAAGAAGAAGAATAGTAGTTTAAAGTAATTAGTAAATTTCGTAACTACAATATTTTCTTGTGAATAATTGATTATACTGCCTTAACAAAAAAAAAAAGAATCTTACTATTTGGATATAGAGAATAGGAGAAAAAATAAAACACAATAAAAGAATAAAACCAAATTAAAGAAAATAAAATGTGTTCCTCCACTTTCATTTAGATTAAGGAAAAAAAATTAAAAAAATAAGTATGTATCTCTTTCCCTCCGTTTTGCAGACGAAATAAATGATTGTTATAAAAGATTATTTTCTCAACGTTTCTCTTTTTCCCTTTCCTCAAATTTAGACCAAAACAAAAATAAAGAAATATTTTTTCTCCTATCTTTTTTTTCTTCTCTCAATCCAAATAAAGTGTAAAGAAAAATAAGAATAATTCCCTATATATTTCTCAAAACTTCGAAAATATCTCATTTATTCCTTCTTTTTTTTTCGATTATACCCCTCATATGTTCCTCCGTTATTCCAAAATACTCCTATAGTTACTACCCATTAAGTTAACTTGGATTAAACGTAAATTAAATATCTAGCAGAGTTTTAAAAAAATCAAAATGTCTATTTTATCTTTAACTTAAGGACAAATAAGAAATGTTGGAAATGATAGAAGATATATTTGAAAAGACTAAAAATTAAAATATATTTTTTGTGCTCCTAACTTAACGACAAATAAGAAAAGTGGGTGACGGCAGAAATTAAGGTATATTTGAAAGGGTAAAATAGTAATTTTATAAAAATAACAACTATTGCTAATAGTTTATTAACAGAATTTAACTCTAGGGATATATTTGAAATATATTGGAACGTAAAAAGAGCATTTTCAATATTAGCCTTCTAAGAGGAGTAAATCAGCAAGTCGAAAATATTTCATGAATTTATAAGCAAGTGCCCTGTAAAAATATGCACAGAATGAGGAGTTCTTTCTCTAACTTTTTTTTTTTTGAAAGATAGGTAGCACACTACCCGCTTCGTTTCTTTTCCTGACTTATTCTATAAATTACTCTTTATTTTATTGTGTTTTAGATCGTGTGAAGTACGAAGTATTGAAAAAGACAAGATGATAAGGACACAGGATGTGAACCATTTTGTGTGGACTGTGTTTCACTCCTTGGTACTCATTTGGACTTAAAAAAAATAAATGTAAATGAGGGGGGATTACAACAAGATGACAATAGCACACGTTTATAACAATTATTCAATTAATCTTTTATCTTATCACTAATCGTCCCTAGTGCAAGTAGCCAATAGTTTGATGGTTGGTAATGGAAATTTCACGCTCGAATTCTAGTTGATTCACATTTTCAGCTAAATTTATTTTTAAAATGAATAAACGAATCAGATAGCATACTATCTATCTCTCAAAAAAAAAATATATATTTTATCTTTATCATTAGCCTTAGCATGCCTAGGATGTAAATTTTACGCTTATTTTATAGGTGAATTTAGTAGCATTACTCTATTATTAATCATTACTATATATATACTAAAACATTTTAAATTGTTAAGATTCAACGTAAAGCAGGTTATGGTGCCATTTGTGAGGTTCTAGAAGAGTTTGAGTTGAGTTAAAACTGTTCTAGCACTAAAACGGCGCGAAAAATAAAATTTTGAAACCAAACCTACAAGTTGGCCATTTTTCCCACTTCAGTACTAGTACTGAAGTTTAGGGGTACCGGTAATCAATACAATTTATAGCAGGAAATATTCGGGTTCTGCGAATTTTTGACCAAGTATTAGTATTAGTTGCGGTGTACCGGTACCCAAGATAGAGTATCGTTACCGGTATCCTTTAAACTGTTCTCTTTTAACCTCTTAGACCTAGCCACCGCCCAAAATGCTATACCCCATTTAAGAAATTCACAAGCACCAAGCAATTTGAGACTTATTTCGCTAGCCTTAACTGGCCTTGTGACGAGCCGCTTTTTAACGATAATAGTCATCAGCCAAAGAGCTACACTCTCTCCACTATAGTAATTGGCTCAGCCGAGACTCATCTCATACTTCCGGCTAGTAATTGGCTCTGATACCAGGTGCACATAGAGCAAACACACTCTTACTGAGTCTGCTACTCTCCCAAAGCCTATAGGCAACCTACGAACCTAAACATACACAACGGGTGTCAGTGAAAACCCCTTCGTGTCCACTAAATCCGACCGACACGTCTATACTGCACCGAAGTGCACTGCAACATACTCAAAACATTGGTTTCGTCTACTTCTGAAACTAAACCAATATCTGAGCCAACTCTACAAGAGCCCCATCGGCTCCCTACAACACCGACAACCACCTGCAGCACTAAGTCGCTAATAACACAAATCTATAACACCACAATAGTCCCACATTTGATGGAAATGAAATTGATATTGGATATATAAGAGACCGTGGATATTAGTAATAATAATTAGACTTAAATATTTTGGACTAGTGGTTTGGACTCAACGAGATATTTTTGCTAGCGAGTTAGGTCATTACATTTGGTATCTGTTATAATGAGCGCACAAGCAGAAACGAAAATAGTGAACGTGAAGTAAACAAACCAGAAACAGGAATTAACGAAAATAGTGAATGTGAAGTAGACAAACCACAAACAGGAATTTATGTCGAAAATCCTTTGCAGGAAAAATCACGGGTGAGGGAAGAGAGAATTTTACTATATGGAAAAAGGAAAAACAAAGTTCGTCAATGCAAAATCGATCTGTCACGTCTAGGGAAAAATAAAGAAAGAAAACTCTTGACGGGTTTTGGATCTAATCCATACTGCGAGGGGCGGAGCCACCGCACCACCTAGCAGATGTTAGTGGTGGGCTATGGGCTCAGGCCTCCGCTGCCCACCACAGACATCCATTTTCCTTCACAAAATTATTTTTTAAATTGATCGCACCGCAAAACTATCGACAAGTCAAAGTCCCAAAACTAAAGTGGATTACCAATTTCGAGGCACATCTAATAGTATTAGAGCCAATCACCAACCAGAAATATGAGATGAGTCCCGACTGAGCCAGAGTCGGAATGACAAGGGTAAACCAGGGTTTGAGAATGATAAGATTAAGGCAGAGTCGGAATGACAAGGATAGCAAGACAAGTCTCACATCGTCTGATGATAGTAGGATGTGTGTGTGATTGGGCTGATGAAAACGTCAAACCTAAATGAGAGAAGTATGTGACACCCAATTTAGTCCCATATTAGATAGAAATTAGGTTGTGATTGGATATATAAGAGATCGCAGACACAAGTAATAATAACTAGGTTTAAACATTCTGAGCTGTGTGTGTTATTGGGCTGATGAGAACGTCAGGACCTTAGGAGTCTGTGTCACCAACTCTCGGATTTTTAAATGTTTCTTTTCCCTCTAGGGTTTATTTATGGGATTGGGTTTAGAAAGGTATTTAGGTATCGAGTTATAAATTTAAAAATTTTCAATAGCAGTACTGGGCATATAAGCATAAACCCTAAAAACTTTATACTAAATAAATAATTATTAAATAACTTATTTTAACATCCAAACGGTGTCTACTAACGGTCGAGACCACTTCCCATCCTAGTTTCATATAAATTTTGAAACCTCATGTAATTTTGAAAGTTGCAAATGAAAATACATAGCATATTAAACATGTATAGTGAAAAACGTCAACCAAAATATTTGTGTAATAAAAACATCTCAGAATTAGTATTAACACCCTCGCCTACACTGACTCTGACACGTCGTAGTCGATCGTATCAAACCTAATAAAAGATCATCTAGAAAGAGTCTTAAATTATTATAGAATTAAGTTCGTTAAGAAACGATCCAAATTAAAATTGCCCTATTTTAAGGGATAACGAAACCAATTAAAAAAGTATATAAAAAATAGTAGCTTTTGGACTTTGATCACATCAAAAGACACATGGAGCAAATTACGAATCGAAACGTGCTTCTGATCTCGTGTTGCTTTTTTGAAATTTTAGCAAAGCGACAAAAATCAAAATCTTTCTTAATTGGACTCAGATTTGCCCACCAATGTCAATGGTGCAGGACATGCATGTGGATGTGGACCAAATTTGAAGCAATTGTAAACAAAAAAAAAAAAAAAAAAAAAAAAAAAAAAAAAAAAAAAGCTAAATAGTTTACAAATATTGATCTCCTTTTGAATCTCTCGTTCAATACAGTGTTATAATTTCGAGATAAAACTTTATAAGTGAAGAGCATCCCAATTACGTCTCGTTGAAGGAGTCAGCGCTAGATCTGTTGTCAATTCATTCTTGTAAAGTTTTGTGATCAAATTCATCGATTAGACGTCACGGACGCTGACACTGATATGGGACACGACACGATTCGGACACGATGACTCGACAATTTTCAAGATATTCGAACACGGATATGGCATAAAGACCACTAATAAAATATAATATTATTAGGAGCCCGGCTATTATACTATCGATAGTACCAAGCCCTTGGTACTATTGAGTTTTCTACCGTTAGATCTATCCTTTGATCATTTCCATCCGTTAGATTATACTATTAAACCAATCAACCACTCAACCCTAGGGGACCACTATCATCCTAACCGCACATCCTTTCATCCAACGGCCAAAAACTCAATAGTACCAAAGGCTTGGTACTATTGATAGTATAGTAGCATAATTCATATTATTAGTATATTAATATATATTTATTATATATAAAATATTAATATTGGTACAATATTAGTATATTCCTCATATGAATAAAAGTTAGTAAAGTTTTCATTAATAATTCATATATTGTAAGAAAAAAATTCTCTACTATACATAATTTATTTATATTGTCTAGAAAAATTTATATGCATTCATCAAAAAGCGCGCTAAAATATTTATCATCTTATCTTATATATACATAAAAAAATAAAAATAAATATATATATATATATTTTTTAATTATATGCGCTATGAATCGGTATTGAACGCACGTTCAAGAAGTGTCCACATTGGACGCGTGTCCGTACACGCGAGGCTTATAGAAGTGTCCATGACACATAGTTCATCAATTATGTAAAAAATTTTGAACCTATTTAAGATAAATGACAAACTGCAAGGTAAAAATTAATACAGTTTTTAATACATGAGAGTAACTAAGACGAAGAAAATCCTAATTATACACCACAAAAGGGGTGTAAATCTTACACCTACATTCTAAATTTTAGAAAAAATTTTGAATTAATTTCTAATATTTCAAAATAAAAAAAATACTACGTATACACCGCAAAAAGATCGGTGGTAAGTATTTCACTCCTTCATCCAAGGGCTAACTTTTAGCCAACATTTTAGAGAGTTACCACTCGGCCGGATGGCAAAGAAATTCAACTTATTTATTCAGAAATAAAAAATAAAAAAAAATAAATAAATAAAAAATTGGAAGCAATCTCTTTTAATTTTTTTAAGATAATTAATTATCATATACCACTCAGCAGAGAGCATTTCAAACTAACTAATTATGGAATATATATATATCTGAAGATAGGGGTGTCAACGAGCCGACCACGAGCCCGCCTCACACGAGCGAGTTAAGACCGGCTCGTGTTCGACTCGTTTCATAAACGAGCCGAATACGAGTTAGCTCGTTAAAATATCGAGTCGACGAAAAATTCAGCTCGATCGTGTGCGGCTCGTCTATTAACGAGCCGAGCACGAGCTGTCTCATGAACAACAAGTTAAAAGAATTATAAAAAATATATATATAAAAAATAAATTTATGAGATCTTACCCATTTGACTTTGATTTAATAGTTGAAATTCTACATATAAATGATCTTTTTATAATTAAGTTGGGCTTTATATTTAGATTAAACTAAAAACCAAAAAATAAAATTTTATATTTTATATATATAATTATTTATTTATATATATAAATATAAATTAAATAAATTATATAAATATAAAATATATGTATTCGAGCTGTTATCCAGCCAAACACGAGCAAACTGACCCAGCTCGTGTTCGGCTCGTTTATTAAACGAGCCAAAAATTTCAGCTCCTGTTCGGCTCGTTTGTAAACGAGCGATTCGATCTCGAGCTCCTTTCGAGCTGGCTCGCGAACGGCGAGCTTGATTGCCACCCCTAGTCCTACCTAATCTCTCAAAAAAAAAGCCCAAAATACTAGTATTCCAACTCATATCTCTCTCTCTCTCTCTCTCTCTCTCTCTCTCTCTCTCTAGGGCGGGTGAACATGGTCGAAGTTTTCATAAATTATATTCGCATCATTTTTTCGGATGCGATTTTGAATACAAACATATCAAATGCTAAATTTTGACATCCACATTCACATACTATCAAATCTAAAGAAAACTTGTTTCAATACCAAACAGGCACTTAACCAAGAAAATCAAATAGAAACTAATTGCGAGGAAACTAACAAAAGAACCAACTATGCATTAAATTCAAGCTTTACAAACATGCCCGAACGAACAACAGGAGCAAAAGAAACAAATCTTCAAGTTTTTCAAATCGTAAAATATTTATTTTAAACGCTGGTTTCTTTCTCATATGAAACTTAGTAAAAGACCACGTAACAAGTGGTAAACAAAGAAAGGCGATATCAATGGATGAGAATAATCATTCAACATCATAAAAGCTAAGTTTTCCAACTGAGTCCTTCAGAAAATCTCCTTTAAGCCCAATTTATTATTTACTAGCGTGTAGACCTTATATATTCTCTCATTCGATGTGGAATTATTGAGGCATTACAAACTCCCCCTATTTAGACACTGACATTTCGTCAGGTCCAAACAGGTCACATATGCAGATCAGAATTACCAGACGATGTGAAATTCTACAGGTCTCGTCGGGTCCAAATAGATCACAGATGCAGACTAGAATTACCAGGTGATATGAAATTGTAAAGAAGGCTCATATGGGTTCAAGTGGTGGCTCCCACCAAATTTATTGGTGTAGCATTTTGCTCCGCATAGCACTTAGCTGTCACACTTCCGCCTGATATTCGGCTTTGATACCAATTGTAACGACCCGATCCGCTAGTAATAATAAACTGAACTTAAGCATTTTTGACCGGTGGTTTGGGCCCAACGAGTTATTATTGCTAACGGGTCGGGTCGTTACAAATTTTGCGCTCAATTAGACTCCAAGGAATTGCAAGACAGATAAATAAACCCTTGTTGTCACAATTGATGCTTCAAACACCAAGTACAAAACAATTGATGCTTCAAACACGAAGTACTAAACAATCTTTTAAGTGGAACCCCAGTTTTATAAGTGTCATTTTTCGGATCATTGAGCCTACAGAGTCTTACACACCCTTTCAAAGAACCTGCTCCCTTCTTTCTTATTCTTCTTTTGGTTCCAATATAGTGCAAGATCTGCTGCTTCAAAAAACCTGTCCTTTCCTATTTCAATTACTAGTTAAAATGTAGATGAAAAGATTCAAAAATACTTCATCCTATTCCTACCTAAGCACCAGATCATTACAACAACAGGGATCACTTCAAATTGGGCAACTAACATGCAAAATAGTAGAGGGGGAAAGTAAAAGCCTATTCATGTTCTACACAACTGATTTTGTAAAGAATGATAGGACTCATAAGCACAAAAACCAAATGTCCTGCAACAACACAATCGAAAGAAATATGAAGATCTGAATTACAAAACAACAATAGTTACCTCTATTTTCATGCTGTTCCATTCTCTTCTCATACCAACGACAAAATTGCAAGATATGTCCAGCAATAAGGCAATGACATGAGTTTGTCGACCCCTGGACATAATTTGAGTGAGCATAGGTTATATTGACAGAGTATATATTTCACTAAAAGCACGAAAAGATTAAGAAAACACTTTGAGCCAAGTAATTTTAGGACAGATCGTAGAGCATGCTTCCATTGCAATTTCAAATTTGTTGCACTGGTGCTTGAACTTCCAATGACAATGTTTATCGAGATTGGGATTGCATCAATTGTCAAGTAGTACACTGTTGGCTTCTCCAGTCAAATGATACAACAAACCATGACAATTCCACAGTGCCTCTGCAAAATTGTTCTGATCAGGGCATAATCTATCCATCCAAAAGAGGATAGTTTGCTCGCAATTAATCAGGTTAAATTTCCTGAATAATTCACCAATTATAATTTCCGCATTCAAAAATCATCCTCGAATTTTAATTTGCACCTACTCATCTATATCCATGCATTGTGTATTCTGGCTGCAAGTAAGACATGCTGGATCACGAAATATAATCGCATCATGGCCAAAAGGATTACTTAAGAAGCCAAATTCTGACTCCTCATCATCACTGTCGATATTATTTGGAGTAACCCGGTTTTGGTAACTTCTTCGCCAAAGAAGAAATACATTAAAATAATAGCTCACTAGATTTTTCCTTCCCTTAGAAGGAAAGTTTATATACAGATGGTCCCAGTAATTCTTATCCAAAGAGGGTGGGTTTAAGCTGACAATGGATTTGAATTTCCTTTCCTCTTCTTCGGTCCATGAAAGAGCAACTTCCTCACCCATTTTATGGAATCCCCACGAGTAAAAAGCTGAACCCAATTCACGTTTCAATTGGAGCCTCTTCTCTGCTATATGAAACCTAACACAATCTACTAAACCAGGCTTATCACACCCGCAATTATCTTTCCTTCCCTGTCCAATAGGACCATCATTGTTAAATGATTCTCTTTTTTCTTCATTTTCTAATGGCCAGATTCTTGTGCCTAACCATTTTAAGGTCTCAGGGTCGTCAGAAATTACAGGCTTGCCAGTCCATTCGGGGACTTGTGCTTGAAATCGACGACCGACAGGTATCGTGTCTCTCTCTTGCTGATCTTTAGATAGCAAATGTGAAGTGTCTGTAGATTTACCTTTCATTTCAGTATCAGGAGCTGATATTTCTGCACAATTGCCTAAATTAGGTTGCTCACCCATAGATTGAAGCCTCTGACTATATCTTGTTTTCTCTTTAGTCTGTGGATTGGTACTTGTAGTACAATCATACATGGAGGGGCATATCTTCTGCCCTTTCTGAAAGAAGAATGGATAAGTCATTTTTGTTCTGACTCAAATCATAAGCTACTACAAAATAAAAAAGATGGAGGTGAGCAATGAAAGCCAACAAACAGCATGTTTTCCAACCAAGGATATGCATAAACAACCAACTAATAGCTATGAACAAATTGACACTCAACAAATGACAATAATTGTATTTATATCACCTATCGAAACAATCAACAATTCAATTTTCCCAACTTGAGCCAACTGGTGAGATCTTGGCTGCATCTAAGACCATTTTCTTTACTGGATAATCTCTTTTCTTCATCTACACTTCTTTTGATTGCGAAAGGGAAAATAAAAATGATGAGGTCACACAAAATTACCTACATATTCGGAGCTATATTTATATGCATCATTGTTTAAAGGCGTTCGACACATCAACCAACAACTGCAATAATTATTTTGAACAAAAAAAAAAAAAAGATATACTTCAATAACACATAATAACCACTAATTTAAATTAATAGTAAAAATTAGATGGCCCGCCTTATTTTTTCTTTGTAAAATAGATAAATAGAAACAAAAAGTTAAGCCAATTACGTTGAGGCTGTTAGAACTTTTACCGAAATACTATCTGCACAAAAAGTGAGCCATAAACTGTATGATCTGCCATACCATGCTAAAACATTACATCCGTGACCAAACGGTCACCCTAAAATACTCAATACAATAATCACGATCAGTCGATAATCATAAGCAAGATGCCGCCCCGTGCCGTACCGTGCCCCCAATATGGGCTGCACATACCGTGCCCCAAGTATGGGGACACAGTATAGGAGGGGGTCTCGCAGGACCCCCCGTATACGCCAGTGGGTATCGCGACACAGTATCGTGTTGGTTGTTCTTTTTTTTTTTATTTATTCTGTTGTGGTTTTTTTTCCCTCTCTTTTTGCACACTCCCTTTTTCTGTTGCGGTTTTTATTTCCTCCTTTTGCACACTCCCCACCCGCGGGGGGCTCCGCTCCATACCACGAGGGGCCGAGCCCTCCGTTTCCACAACAAACATCCATTTTTTCTTCACAAATTATTTTTTCAAAATTTATCGCAGCACGAATCGTGCGGCGAATCGAGGCTAATGCAGAATCGGGTGCGGATAGGATTGATTCGTTTAGGTTTTAAACTCTTTTCTAATTTTCGGAATTATTTTACTTGTTAATTTATTTTAGTCGTTTTTGTGAAGATTTTTAGGATTTATCATATGGAATAAATCTCTAAAAATTAGGGATATGGTTTAGATTTTAGATATACTCGAATTAGGGAAATATACCTAAAATCTTGGGATTTGAATTAGATTAGGATTACGGTTGGAAGGTTATAAATATAGCCTATAATTTGTAATTTGGGGACGTGTAATGAAAATCAATTTGATATTTATGATTTGACTGCGGTCGTGGTATCTTCTTCCTTTCCTCTCTTGTCCTGTGCGCCGACAAAATTCTTCTTACTAAAAGGTTCTACCTTCTCCTTCATCATCTTTTCTCTTTCATCTATTTCTTTCTTATCTTTCTTCTAAATTTGCTTTTCTTTATTATTAGCTATTTTAAAAAAAAAAAAATTACAACAAAAAAAAATCTGAAAATTAATCTGAAATTTTAGAAAATTCTAAATTTGGTTTTAAATTGATTTTGGGCTCATCGCTTGCAAGATAGATTAGGGTTTTCTTAATTTGTCCTGCATTAGTTTTGGTATCAGAGAAAAGTTGATTAATAAATTAATTTTCAAAATGCCAACAAACGCAGAACTTAGTTCAATGCTTGAAGAATTTAAACTTTCTACCAACACTCGTTTTGAAAAGTTAGAAACTAATTTGCAATCAACTAACCAACAATTAGCGGAAATCAAACAGCTATTTGAAAACCTCATTCATTCTAAATCTCCACCGCCCACGGGCTCCTCTCTAACATCCGCAACTTCCGTCCCTCCCTTACCTCCTGTTATTCCTCAATCTATTCAAAATACCCCGCCGCAAACTCAAACCACTACATCTCATACCAAAGCTACAGAAAATCAAAGAGGTATCAAGTTTCATGTGGAGGAGTTTCATGGTGACATGGACCCCGAAATATTTTTAGACTGGGTTTACAGCCTAGAGGCATATTTTCGTTGGTACCAGCCTGCGGAAGATCAAAAAATTATGATTGTAGAATCAAAACTTCGTGGTACAGCACGTATTTGGTGGACACGAGAACAGGCAACATCCTTATATGGATGTTCGTATGTGGGAGGATATGAAAAGAGCTATGACACGTCAATTCGTACCAATTGATTATAGGCAGCGCGTTCAATACCAATTTACCAAGTTAACTCAAGGTAGCATGACAGTCGAGGAGTACACTTCACGTTTCAACCATCTGGCAGCACGATCAGAATTTCCATGGAGTGAGGATTTGTTGATTACCATGTATCGACGAGGCCTCCATTCCAATATTGCTGAAAAGTTAGCCTCCAGTCGATTCCTCTCCCTTGCTGACGCAGTTCAAGTTGCACACCAGATTGTGGAGGAGCAAAATGCGCATGCTTCACCGACGCGGCCTAACTTTCTACGCAATCCTGAGTCAAGATCTGAGCACCACTACACTGCGTCCGAAAAGATGAAGCAACCAATATCCACTCCCTAGGCATCCCCTAAGGCATCAATCTTTGAGGCGTCAAAGAAAAAAGAAGGCAGGTGTTTCAAGTGCGACAAGGCCGGGCACTATGCTCACCAATGTCCACAGCGCAACTTAGCAATGGCTCAAGCACATGATGATTTTGAAAATTTATGCGTCGTACCATATGATGATGATGATATTGAAGTGCACGAGCCCGAATATGATAAAGAGCTTGAACATTGCGGAGTTATTAGGCCGATGCTCTCAACCCACGCAACAGAAGACGATAAGGAGTGGAAGCGCCATACCATCTTTCAAACTCGAGTTCTTTGTAATAGACAAGTTTGTTCAATGGTTATAGACTTGGGAAGTTGTGCCAACATTATTTCTAAAGAAGCCGTTGACAAACTGAAATTGAAGACCACACTGCATCCTGAGCCTTACAAGTTGGCATGGGTAAATAACCAAAATTTGAAAGTCACTCGGCAATGCCTAGTGGTATATTCAATTGGTAAGTTAATTCAACAAGTATCGTGTGATGTTCTACCTATGAAAGTCACACATATACTACTTGGAAGGCCATGGATGTATGATCACAAAGTGAAGCACAATGGATATGAAAATACTTATTCGTTCGACTGTGCCAGATCAAAATTGAAATTCATGTCTTGTAAATTAAGTAATATTGTGAAGTTGAAAAAGATAGGCAAAAACTTGCTTCTACGTCGAGTTGGCTTCGCTACAGGTGATGGAATTCTTGGGCCATATCCAAAATATCTTCGAGCATCAATAGGTATCTCGAGGACGAGATCCTGCGCAGCGGAAGCAAATGATACAGAATCGGGTGCGGATAGGATTGATTCGTTTAGGTTTTAAACTTTTTTCTAATTTTTGGAATTATTTTACTTGTTAATTTGTTTTACTCGTTTTTGTGAAGATTTTTAGGATTTATCATATGGAATAAATCCCTAAAAATTAGGGATATGGTTTAGATTTTAGATATACTCGAATTAGGAAAATATCCCTAAAATCTTGGGATTTGAATTGGATTAGGATTACGGTTGGAAGGTTATAAATATAGCCTATAATTTGTAATTTGGGGAGGAGTAATGAAAATCAGTTTGATGTTTATGATTTGACTGTGGCAGTGTTTGAAAAGGTGGGCCTGAGGCGCGCACCTCAGCGCCTAGGCGCAAGGCGCGGGCCTCCGCGCCTCAACAATAGCGAGGCAAGGCGCTATTGCTGAGGCGCGCGCCTAGGCCCTGAGGCGCGCGCCTCGGCATATTTAATATTTTTTGGATTTTGGATTAAAGTTTTTGGGTTATTGGGTTTCGGATATAAATTTTATGTTTTAGCCCAATAAGATTAGTAAAAGAATCTAAAAGAAACCTAAAAAAACCCTAATGAAATCAATCTATCGCCTCTCCTCCTACCACTCTCTCCTTTTATCGCCCTCTTCTCCTTCTTGAGGCCAAATGAAAACATTGGCACCACAATCACTTTTAAGTTGAAAGTCGAAATATATTTTTTTTAACTTGAGAACCTATATGCATGTGTTTTCTTTACTTTTTTATAGTTATTTTAGTTTTGTATAGTTATTTTGGAGTTTTTTTAATGTAGAATATCAAATTAAATTACTGTGCGCCTCGCCTTCTTAAGGCGCGCGCCTCGCAGTGCGCCTCGCGCCTAGACTCCAGGAGGGTCTTGCGCCTTTTCGCGCCTCGCGCCTTTTCAATCAATGGACTGCGGTCGTGGTATCTTCTTCCTTTCCTCTCTCTTGTCGTGTGCGCCGACAAAATTCTTCTTACTAAAAGGTTCTACCTTCTCCTTCATCATCTTTTCTCTTTCATCTATTTTTTTCTTATCTTTCTTCTAAATTTGCTTTTCTTTATTATTAGCTATTTTTTAAAAAAAAAATACAACAAAAAAAAAATCTGAAAATTAATCTGAAATTTTAGAAAATTCTAAATTTGGTTTTAAATTGATTTTGGGCTCATCACTTGCAAGATAGATTAGGGTTTTCTTAATTTGTCCTGCATCAGAGGCACAAAATCGAACTTGCAAATCAAATTTTGAAAAACATCTAATATAAAATTCTATTATTGGAGTTAAAAGATTGAAAATACTGATAAACTTAAATGTTAAATTAAATCAATTAATACTTAAATTTATTTAATTTATTTGTCATATAATTTATTGCTAAATTTTTATGGATAGATCTAATAAATATTTATGATCAACTGCGACAATCTATTTGGAATTAAACCGTCATCTCTTTGTAAAGACGTAAATTTATATAATTATTGTACTAATGAATTTTATTATTGTATTTTAATTTCTACTCTTTATAAGATATAGTTGTACTTTATATATAAAAAAAGCTTACCAGTATATTAACTAGTGAATATAGTAAGCTATACATAGTCAATATTCATAATTATTTGACTAAACCTTTTAAAATAACATTATAATAACTTATTAGGAGCAAAAAATATCAAAATAAGCTCATACCAAAGTGTGTCATTAGGAGGTCATGCGTATCTATCGGCATACAAGCATGCTATGTGTCGATACGAAAACGTGCCATTGCCATACCGTGCGAAGCAAACAACAACACACCCTTATGTCATGGCACTTTAATCCTTGATCATAAGGTTGAAACCAACCTACTAAATCAAGGCCTTATTATCTTTGTAGTAAAATGTGATGGGATTTAGGCCATCACCAGTTTTATACCACTCCATAAATCATCAAGATCTTTTATCTTAGTTTATGAATTATGATTACGATGGCTTTTCTTGCTACCTAAATCAACTGCTCGTAATGAAACATCATGAAACTCAACCAAGATAATTCATCATTCTCATATTGCTCGGCAGTCAAAGGGTGGCGATCATACCTCCTTGGTTGACGTTTCATTATGCGCACCAACCATCAGAGCATACTTGTTGGTGTAGCGAATTGCTACTTTAGCACACTACCTGGCTTTTCAAACTATTGGGATATGATTATGAAAATCCAGTATAAGAAAATGAGGTAGATTCCAATGACAATGCCCTTTTTGGGTGCGATACCAACTCGTCCAAGCTCATGATTGTAAGTTTTCCAACTTTTCCTTTCTTGGACAAAATTATTTCTAACTACTTTTAGGATGAGGAGCTCTAGAATCTTTAAGAGCCAATTAGAAGATCCGACGAGCACTCCTGAGGGATATGTGTTTTGAGATCCCATTATATACTACCGTGGCTGCACTGTACTAGGCATTGATTCAATATGGAAAGAGAAGGTTTACATCATGTTCACGACACACTGCTTGTAGGTCATGTCAGATTTCTGAAAACCTTTAAGCGACTTAGAACAATTTTCTCTTGGCTAGGCATGCGTAGATATATCATGGAATATATTTCAAAGCGAGGATTTAAGTGCCCATTGGCATAGGCTGTATCCATTGTGTCGTATCGTGCCAACAAGAGATCGGCAAGATATAGCCTCGTGAGGATGGCACAACTTAAAACCCATTTTTCTTTAAATTAGTAAGTAATCTCTTTGTAAAGTTCAAAAGATTTGATAAAGATACATAAGTAATTAGAATACTTCGTTGCTAAAGAAAATAAATAATTTACGCCATTGTGTGTTGGCACACATGTATTTTTTGTGACCGGCATGTATCGGCACAGCCTGACACGCACTGTGCCTGCAAGTTCCCGCCACAACCCCGTGCCGTGGCACTTAAATCCTTGTTTCAAAGTGCCCTGTCTACCAAGAAAAAAGATCAGCCAAGCTCACAAGCTTACTTTAGAGATTGTCGATTCTAGAGCACATTTAAGAGGAAATTTCAATGAACTTCATTGAGAAACCTTCCAAAATCTCAAGGAAAGTCCATAATCATGAAAATAGTCAATCGACTCACCAACAACGCACACTTCGTGGTTCTCTCTCATCCGTAGACCATATTGCAAAGTTACATGGCATGGCCAAATCTGCTATGTTTTATCAAGATCCAATATTCCTTAGTGCTTCTTAGCAAGAGTATTTTGCTTTATAGGGCACTAATGCATGAGCATGTCTCACCATTCTCAAGCTAATGGCCAAATAGAGGTGCCAAATCAAAACTTGGAAACTTATGTCAGATGTTATGTAGACGAGCAACTAAAGAAAAGGATCCAATTTTTGACACGGGCGAAGTGGTCCTACAATATCTCGCACCATTTATGAAAATGTACGACCCTGTTTGAGGTTCTCTATGGACGACCTTCTCTAACCACTCCATCTTATGTCGTCGGATCATCTTACTATGGGATGCAAATTTAGTTGAGCGGGATGAACAAAGAAGAGTGCTTAAAAAGCACCATAGTGCAACACAAAATCATATAAAGCAGGTCTCTAACCACAAGCATCGCGGGTGCGAGTTTCGGATTAGATATTGGGTGCTCCTAAAACTTCTCCCATACCGGCAGTTGAGCATCCTTTCATTTTCGTCACTTAATTTCATCAATTAAGAGAATTAGAGTTTCTACCTCGTCGGTTCTCTTCTCCGACAAAGAAGAGATTTCTGCCAAAAAACCACCACTATAATCCTCACATTTTCCTGAAATTTAGCAACCAAACTAAAGCTGATCCTTCTTTTATAAATCATAATAACATGCCAGTCCAAGGATAGAAGATTATGTCATTTCTATTATCCCTTCTAATGATTGGGGCTTAATAGGAAAAAAAAAAAAAAAGGCCTCCTGAATGCTTGGCAGTAAATTTCCTTCAACACTTGTTACTGTCAAACATATGCATAAGAAAGCATCAAATAATATGGACCAAAATAAGGTCCCTTGATAACTAATAACGCAAATATAACCATCTATGAACTCTTTCTTCCTAAACCTTTAGAAAAATTTTTGTTTCTATAAAACTACATGGTAAAAATTACTCTCATTTTAGTTTGAACATTACTACCTGCAGTCATCAACATAACAATAGAGTTATGTAGAAAGATCAGTGATCGATCACCCGTATTTCACCATCCTATCAGTCAAATAATATTCCACCAAGCAAGAAAACAGTAATAAACCAAAATGAGCAAAACCAAGTACCTTCCCGAGAGAACCATTGGGGTTCTCATTACGAATTCTTTTAATAAACATTGCCTCCCTCAACTGAAGTGCGAGTGAAAAGTGTTCACCACCCACGTGAGGTGTATTTTTCGCCCCATCCGACGATGACGAATGCAACTTCGTAAAAGAAGGATTCCTCGCGATGTTTCTCAACCAGTTCACCACCCCTACAAAAACGTCTCTCTTCCTCTTAAGAAGAGACGACCCTCCGTTCACAACAGCCTTCTCCAACACCACAACGAGGCCGTTGTCGCCCCCACCATTATCGAGCTGCAATTTTTTCCGGCTATCTCTAGGTGGGGTCAAGAACTGATCCTTCTTCGAACCTGAAGGGGGTGAAGGTTTACAAACCTTCTTCATCTGATCCGAATCCCCAGTTTTAGCTCCTTTGATCACTTCCTCCAAGTTCGACAAACTACAATTCCTCTCAAAAACCCCATGAAACCACCAATCGAGCGCACCGAGGTACTTGGCATAGATCAGCTTCAAAGAAGAGCTGACTCTTGAATCGAAACCGATCGCCTCCGCCACCGGCGCCCACAACCGGTGCTCGGAGACCGACTCGTACCCGCCCCTCTCGCGCACCGCCGCGTAGAGCTCGAGCAAGTTTACATGGCGCCCGTCGCCGAGCATGGCGGGGAGGGGCCGGATCTCCCCGCTCCGGTAGATCTCCTTCAAGAAGGCTGAGAGCACCCGATCGAAGAAGCCGAGCTCGGCAATGGCGGGCGCCGGGAGATCAGAGCAGAAGCCGACGCTCTGGAGCTTGCAGAGGATCTCGGCGACATCGAGAGTAGGAGGAGGAGGAAGATGAGGAGGAGGAGGAGCGCCGCCCCCGGCCATGGCACTCTAGGGTTCCGGCGAGGTCACGGCGGCGGCGCCGCCGCCCCGGCCACGGCGGGGCCGCCCATTGGCGGGGTAAATTGGAAAAGGAAAATAATCAAATAAACGGTCGGGGGTAAGAGGTGTAAAAAAAATTAAAAAAGAAAAGAAAAGAAAAGAAAAGAAAGAGTAGAGAAGGGAGGGAGAGGTGGTTTAGGCCATTTTTGCTTTGAGGCCCTTGAAGGAAAGGGAACTTTCTAGGGGGACTAACAAGGGCAAAGGGGTGAGGGAAATTGGGGAGATGGTTTTTAAGGTTTACTCCTCTTTTTTTTTTTTATTTTGATTTCCCAATTACTTTCGAAACTTAGGGTTTGGTGTTGCATACACAAAAACCTAGGTTTGAGAAGGGAAAGGAGAGGCATGGGCTAGTGGGGTTTTGATGTACCAAGTGGATTTATGTGTATTTTTTTTTTAATGAAAAGTATTAATTATCTTCTTTACATATTATAATGTATACTTTTTAAGAGGTGAGATAGATGGATGGATGGATTGATGGATGGAGAAGGGTACGTACCTAGAGGTGGCAAACGGGCGGGTTGGATCACAGTTAAGATCCATTAAATTTTAGTCTCATTTAATTACAAATTATGTCGAGTTTTGGCGGTTTGATTTTAAAGTATTTTGAATTTTAAATAGATCAGACTTGATTTATATTGGTTTTCACTCAGTTGGAATTGTATTGTCTCTGATTTGGATTAATCAAATTTATATTTAGATCATTCGAGTTATATTTTGATTGTCTCGGATGGATAAGGGCATGTTAATATGTTTCAAATATAAGTTGATTCTGTTATTACTTTTTTGGTTTCTAAATGTTTCATGTATTTAATGTATAATTTTATGTGCTTTAGGTAGTAATAATTGCTTAGGGTTTCAAGTATATCAAGTTTCGAGTCATTCTCAAACTCCTATGAATTCTTGAATTCAAGTTGCTATTAACGTCAGATTGTTCAGATAGTAAATTATTAGCATTATTTAGGCTTAGTTTGGTATTGAGGTCTATCTAACGCTATTAGATAAAATAGAGTTGAGGAAAAAGCATATAGAGATATGCTTCTACGTTCTTCGGTGGGACCGTGGAAAATATATCGTAACCGACTCATCGCGATAGGCGGAACGCAATATTATGTACGGAAACAAACATGATATTTTTCCATCGTTATTTCTCACCGCACGTAACACAATCTCCCCGCAATCCCAAACGAAGCCTTACTCCGCTAGTTTTCACTGTATGAAATTTTGTATGACATATATGACTAAAAGGAGAATTTCTTAATACTAGTAAGAAGTTGTAGTGTACCCTACATTTGGATAATCCAATAATCAAACTTCTCAACCAACCATCCCTAGAGCAAATGGCAAAGGGCTTGGTGGTTGGTACTCGAGACCCAAGCTCGAATCCTAGTTGATTCACATTTCTAGCTAAGTTTATTTTTAAATGAAATAAACGAAGCAGGTAGCGTGCTACCTATCTCTCAAAAAAAAATAATAATAATAATCAAACTTATCACCGACCGTCCCTAGAGTAAGTGGCAAAGGGCTTGGTGGTTGGTACCCGAGACCCAAGTTCGAATCCTAGTTGATTCACATTTCTAGCCAAATTTATTTCTAAATGAAATAAACGAAGCGGGTAGCGTGCTACCTATCTCTCTAAGAAAAAACAACAGCCTATTCTAAGGTTGAAATCTTTCAAAAAAAAAAAAAAAAAAAAAAATCAAACTTATCTATCATAATTTGTCCAATCCCAAGTTACAATTTGGATCGAATAGTTCTTTTTAATATCTGTTCTCATATAGAATATTATGTTGAATATTATGTTGAAACATTATACCTTTTGTAATGATCAAGTATTATTGCCACAACTTAGCTTCCCAATGGGTCACACATTACTGGGCCTGCTGTTCGATTAACTGGGTACCCTAAACCTAATAGCTTGTTGGACCCAATTTACTAGCCCAAAATGTTATAGCCGAGTTACTGTCTCTAGTCTATTCAAGCTTGTATAACCCTACACCTCGCCATAATTATCTAATATAGAAATATTCTCAAGGCTTAGAGTGTCACGAGTTATAGTTTTATACTTCCATTTACTTTAATCTTGCTTTCTAAGAATTCTCAAACTTTAGTGGGGAGCTCCCTAACGACGCCTCATTGGAAAGACCTCGATCTATTGCTGTATATAAATTTTATCTATGTCCAAAGATTATAATCATTTCCTCTAGGATTTTAAAAAATTTTTGGTTTAGAGTATTAAAAAATATTCCGCGAAACGTTGGATGGAGTTAGAACTAACACTTGGCAGCATATAGGAGCTCTCCAGTGAGGTATCATTAGGAAGTTCCCTACTAAAGTTGTCCCCCAGATGATGTGCTAGAAATGGATCAAAGATGTAATTATCGATACTTTTGATAGGCAACAATTACCACTAGCAAACTATTAATTTATATGAAATTATTATTATTATTATTATTATTGAAAGATAGGTAGCACGCTACCCGCTTTGTTTCATTTAGAAATAAACTTAGTTGAAAATGTGAATCAACTAGGTTTCGAACTTGGGACATTGGATACCAACCACCAAGCCCTTTGCCACTTGCGCTAGGGACGGTCAGTAAATAATTATTATTTTTCAAAAGCTTAAACCGGTAGAGAACAATATTTTTTTATATTTTTATATTTAACACTTCCCTTACATCTAGGGTCGAAACTTCTTGATAAGCTCATGACTTGAGTTTAAATTAAATAGCAGAAAGTTAATTATGCTAGGTGCCTGGTGAAACTTGAACTCAAAACCTCCTTCTTTGATGCTATATTAAATTAAAGGAAAAACATCAAATACCACCCATGTGGTTTTGCACTTTTTTTTTTATTACCTTGATGTTTAAAGTGTATCAATTTAGTACCTCGTAGTTTTCTTTTTCTCTTTTTATTATCTACTCCACTAATTTTTTTTCGTTAAATCGGTGACAAAGTTAAAACAAAGAGGTACTAAAGTGAATATTCGATAAACCTAAGTGGAGTATCTGAAGTTTTTTGTATATAATTTAACAAAATGTTAACGGAGGAGATGACGAAAAGAGAAAAATGAAACCACGGGGTAGTAAATTGATATACTTTAAACCACATGGTACTAAAGTAAGAACGTATGAAACCACAAGGGTGGTATTTGAAGTTTACCCTAAATTAAATGAAACAGTTTTTATTCTTCGAGAACTTAAATTGGTAGAAAATTAGTATTTTTATATTTTTATCACTAAAAATATAAAAGTAGTGTTTGTTTCTTATAATTTAATACAAACATATTAATGACGAGAAATCATTTTTACTATGCTACTAGTAATGTCTATTCTTTACTATTCTAACCAAGTTTCTAAGTAATTTGCTATTATTAGACTTGCAAGTTACAAAATTATTAATTTGGTAAATTTGTAGCGATCAACAATTTTATTGTCAATAATATACTTTGGTTTGATCTTTTGATGAAATGCTCGCAATAGTGGTAGTGATCATCATTGATAACGATGCAAACAAGTCAAGTTAGAGATGGGTGTAGACCAAAAAACACCCAACCAAAATGAGATTATTGATGGACATAGACTAGAGTCAGATAACAATCATTAGAGTTTAAGCATCTAGCCATTCTATATCTATAACTCTATATTAATCCCCAAAAAGAATCCACGTGGCAGCCCCATCTTCAAGATTGGGTGTGGTCTCCATCTTTAAGTTGCTATTCCCGGCCTCTCATCTTTCTTTAACTGTTTCTCTTCCCTATGTGACAATTTATCTTCCCTATACGACCGTTTCTCTTTCCCATGCGACCATTTCTCTTCCTCATACGTTGTAATTCTTCTTCTACTTTTTTCATTGCTGTTTTCTTTATTATCTTGCTTTTTTCAATGTAGATTCACCAAAAGGTGGGGTGGTGATTGATTGATCTGATGCTTTCTTCGGCGCGATCCAAGTTGAGGGCGCCAATCCCATCCGCTCCTCCCTATGTGTCGATCCCGATCTCCTCTGCCACACCGCTATCCACGACCTCCTCTCTACACTCCACATTGCCGTCATAAACGACCGCGTCGAGGTCGGCTTCGTTTAATCGCTTCTTCTTCTCTTTTGTTGAAGATGAAGGAGATGGGAGAGTTTCTGAAGATACAGAGAAAGAGAGAGGAGAAGAGTTGGCGAATATGGTGGGTGGTGTACTAGAATCTGTAGTCGAGAATGAGGATGAGGTTCCTAGCAATGTCGGTGGTAATGGCGGCGTCGCAGCCTCTTGCGATTGCGGCATCATAGGGCTCTACTATTAATAGGGGTTAGAGGTCAGGGTTAACTTTTAATAGGGGTTAGAGGTGAGGGTTAGTATTCCGACGCGCCAATCGCCCCGTCCATGACGCCTTCTTTGTTTTTATTAATGAATACTTTCTTTTTTATTGGTAGCTTCTATAGTTTCTACCCCCTGCGAAGCGCAGGTCTTTTCACTAGTAAATATATGAATCCTTAGTTTGGGATCCATGTGGCAGCAAGGAGGCAGAGGCTCAGGCGCGGGAAGGTGCTGGTGCGGGCGCGAGCGCATGCGACGGGTGCGAGCGGGAGCAGGCATGAGAGGGCGCGGGTTGCGCACCGGCACGAACGGCTCGGTAGGATTTTTTTCCCTATATTCTCTCTCTCTCTCTCTCTCTCTCTCTCTCTCTCTCTCTCTCTCCATTAATTTTGACAGTGGAGCCATTTTCTTTTTTTCCAACTCATTCCTCTCATGCTCTTCTAAAATTTAAATTATATAATCTATATATATATACACGAATCCTTAGTTTGGGATCCACGTGGCAGCAAGGGGAGAAGACGCAGGCGCGGTCGCGGGCGCGGGCGTGGCGCGAGCGCGTGGTGCGAGCGAGCACAGGCGTGAGAGGGTGCGGGTCGCACGCAGGCATGAGCTGCTCGGGTGGGATTTTTTTTCCTCTAATTCTCTCTCTCTCTCTATTAATTTCGACAATGGAGTTTTTTTCTTTTTTTCCAACTCATTTCTCTCATGCTCTTCTAAAATTTAAATTATATAATATATAATTTTTTACATATAACGTTTTGGCCAATTTGCATAAAAAATCGACAAGTTTTGAGCTTTGACAAAACTAGGCCACCTTTTTTAATTTTGCAGATTCGGGTCGGATTTTTCGCCATCGGACGAAAATACTCTTATTCCTTTTCTTTCTCTCTCTTTTTTTCTCTCTCTCTTTTTTTCCTTCATTATTTTTTCTCGAGAATGCGCCACCTCCTTCTCCGCGTGCCCTCCCCATCGCCTCCTCCTTCACCGACAAACCCACATCCTCCTTCCGCCGCCTCTCTCTCCCATGGCGTCCATGGCCTGCATAGCGTAAGCGTCCATGGCCTGCATAGCGTCGGCATCGAGCGGGACTGCATCGCCTGCACGTTGTACTGCAGCGGCCACGAGTTGTTGTGTGGGACTACGAACGGGGCTTCGCACAACAGTGCAACGTCAATCCGGACTGAGCGTGAAGCCGACATCTGAGAAGCCTGCGGCGGCCGGGTGGTTGTCGTTCTTAGCGACCACTGTGAGGGGCATCCGAGTGCCGAGCGTGCCGGACTGGTCGTAATCAGGCTGACCCAGGTGACACACGAAGCGGAGGGAAAGAAGGAAGAGGAGAAGGAGGAGAAATAGTACAAATTTTGCCCAAAATTGCACCATTCGCGTAATTTTGCACCATTTCGCCCAAAATTGCATAATTTATCCTTCTCTTCCTCTTCATCTTTCTTCTTCCTTCTTACACCATTACACCATTTCTTACACCTTAAAAAATTGCATTCTTTGGATGCTCTCATCTCCCTTGCCATAGAGTAGAACTCGGATGGCGACCTTAAGGGCATGGATCCATCCTCGATGCTCATCTTGTTGATGTCGAGAGTAGCGAGGGTCACCGCGATGGCGTCACAGCGGACGACGATGTACATTTGGCTCATCTTCTGCCCGTACCCGGCGCGGATTATGCGGCCGGCAATCTTCGCAAGGTCGGCGATGGCGTCAGCGCTGAGAGGCATCGACGCGGAGGAGGTCGGAGAAGAAGTGGTCGGTGGAAAGGGATCCTCGGCCTTCTCCTCCTCCTCCATCCTCATCGCCGCCGTGCGGGAGTCCTCGAGATTGGCGTTGCGGTAATGGGGGTCAAATCTGGGGAAGGAGGTGGGGGCGTTGTCGTGGGAGACGGAGAGGCGGCGGAAGGATGTGGTGGGTTCGTCGGAGGAGGAGGAGAAGGCGATGGGGAGGGCACTGCGGAGGAGGAAGTGGTGGAAGAAAAAAAAATAACAAAGAAAAAAAATTAAAAGAAGGGAGAGAAAAAAAGAAAAGAGAGAAAGAAAAGGAATAAGGGTATTTTCGTTCGATGGCGAAAAATTCGGCCCGAATCTGTAAAATTGAAAAATGTGGCCTAATTTTGCAAAATCATAAAATTTGTGAATTTTTTATGCAAATTGGCCTAACTTTTTATATAGCTAAAATTACATATATTAAATATAAATTTTAATTTTATAATATTAAACATTTTGATATAGATTGTACAATAAAAAAATAAAAAGGATTGATGGAGTTTAAGTTAATTTTATATTTTACTAAATTATATTGCGAGAATCGCATAAAATATACTAATTAAATCTGTAGAGTTAAGTGATGCATTCAATATTTTAAAGTCAAAGTAATATTGACTAACTTAAATATAATATATTGAAAAATTGGATAATCAAAATAAAATTTTGAAAGATTGGATTTATATTTTTCACTCTTAAAACTATAAGTCGAGTGTCACTTTAATCCTTGAATTTTAATATGTTATGATTTAAACTATGAGGCATGTGACACTTTCATTCTCAAACTTTAATTAGTTGTAATTCTGACTTGAAATATAAGATATATCATTTTAGTCATCAACATTTATTGTTGCTATAAATATCATTTATTATTCGTATGGTTTTTGATTTTTTTTAATCCTTCTTATAATTTATTCTTATATTTTTATTGCAACAATAGCTGCTTATTCTTCAGTTGCTTTTTTATATATAATTTCTTGACTCTTATTTTTATTATTTATTTATTTATTTCTATGGAATCGTCTCGTTGCAACGCGCGGTTCCTTCACTAGTCTAGGAAGATGATGTTCCAGCCAAAATTGAGTGAACTCAATATCGAGTATGTATTCAAAGATGATATAAGACCTTTCATGTCCTCTGGGATTTGTTTGATATTGAGACTTATCTAATATATTAAATCATAAAGAGTTAATGCAGAAGTGTGCAAAGATATGCTTCTTTATTTTTTGGTGGTATACAAAAAAGAATTATAATATAAGTAATAAAAACAAAATAAAAATTTTCATCACACTTTTTAACCACATTTTAGGCGCTCTTCCCTCAAATCCTTAGCGTAGTAAATAGATCTCGAGGGATGATTTGGAGATGGTAGAAATGGTCCTCCAGTACATAGGGGAGTAGTTTTGGAGGTTTTGCTATATTGATATTGTAAGATATCGAAATTCGACGATAATTGGCTAACTTTGGCCAAATGGACCAAAGTGAGCGATTGAACGGTTTGGACGAGTTCCATCCGGTGCTTCAACATGTTTGGAAGAGTAAAAATGAGTTCCAAAAGTGTTGGAATAGTTTTAGCGTTGTTGGACGCGAAAGGAAATCAAAACGGATCGAAAAACAGCATTCTGGAGCTGCTGTACCGGTACAAGGGTGATGGTTGTACCGGTACAACCATCGCAGCCTGGCTGCGTAGCTCTCGGGTTCGAAGGCTCCAGGTGCTGTACCGGTACAAGGCTGGCTTGTACCGGTACAAGCTCTGCGAAACAGATTNTTTTCCTGGGGACTTGTCGTACACAATCTCGTTGTTGAGCCTAGGGCGGACAGGGGAGACTCTGTCCGTTCGGCGGTCGCGCCGCCGCCCTCGAATCGGACCAAATTGGTACCGTTTTCGGGCCGTGCGGGCGTGGGGCGTGACAGATATATATAGACTATTATATGTGCTCTAATTAGGGATGCAAACAAGGCGTATCTAGGGGTATGAGACCCACCTTGTCTTCTCACCAACCAATACCATATTCACCCTACCTCCTACCCTGTAAAATATTTCTCAAATGATCCACTCTCTCTAGAAATTAGACTTCCACTGGCATCTCAAATCTGCTCCTAAACGTTTATTTACTTTATTAGTACCCACCAAATTGCTCTTAATCTTATATGCATATTTTTAGCTGTAAACTAAACAAGTAAATTGTTGTATGTCACCGCTTCATGCATATAGAAAAAAACTCTATTTGTACGGCGGGTCTGTGCACATGTCCGATCGAGGCTTCCGTGCTATAGCATGACATTATTTAATGTATCGAACTTTAACTAAATTGACAAAGTGCAGATTATATTGTGTTATGCATAATTAAAATGGGTTTTGAGATGTTTAGAATGAGTTTGAGTTGAATTAAAATAAATTTGGATCGAAATGAACTTCAAATTCTAGAATCAGAGTTCCCAGACCACTTTCGGATGCCCAGACAGGGAATCGGGCACTCGAAAAGGGTTTTGGATGGTTCATTTGTCACACTCCAATAATCCCACATCGGATAGGAACGGGAATGTGATTGGGCATATAAGAGACTTAGACATTAGTAATAATAACTGGGCTTAAGTATTTTGGGCCGGTGTTTGGGCCCAATGAGTTATTGTTGCTAGTGGGCTGGGTCGTTACATTTGGTATCAGAGCCAAGCACCAGCCGAAAATGTGTGGCGAGTCGCGGCTGAGTCAGGATCTGAAAGACAAGGTGATAGGCTATGCCGGAGTCTGTATGACAAGGTGACCGGCTATGCCAGGGTCTGGATGACAAGGTGTATGATAAGGTGACCTGCTATACCAGGCTTTGGATGACAAGGCTAGCGAGACGAGTCTCACATCGCCTGGTGATCTTGGGCTGTGTGTGTGATTGGACTGACGAGGACGTCAAGGTCTTAACGGGGGGAGTCTGTCATACCCCAATAATCCCAGATAGGATAGGAATGGGGATGTGATTGGGTATATAAGAGAATTAGACACTAGTAATAATTACTTGGGCTTAAGCATTTTGGGCCGATGTTTGGGCCCAACACGTTATTGTTGCTAGTGGGCTGGGTCATTACACCATTGAGGTGCCGGAATCACTCAAGCGCCTATCCAAAAGCTGAAGTTCTAAAATTGGAGATTCAAACACATGGAATGCCCTGTGGTAGTCGGATCTAGATTCAAACCTAACCAACAGGCACCCAGACAAATTTTTGGACTCCTAACCCGAGAGCCCTGGTCACACAGTCTTGTAGGTGCGCGAAAAAATTTTCGTCTAGACCATTATGGGCGCCCTATAGCTTTCAGATGCTCAACCCGAGAGCACCCCTCAGGCGAGAAGATGACTATTAGGATGCCCAAAACATCTTGCAGGTGCTCGAATTAAGAAACTCGTAGAGCCAACGGGCGTCTGAAACAACTTTCGGGCGTCGCTACATCGGCACTAGACATCTTCTATCAACCACTCGAAAGATCGAGTGAGTGCCCAAAACCTGGCATACAAAAAGCATTTTGTCTACTTATAAATATAAATACTTGAGATGTTTAATTGTAGTTGTTGCAACCTATAAAAGAGGGACTTCACTGTTTTGCGCTAATACGCAACAACACCCTCCTTTTTTCTCTCTCTAGAAGAGATACCAATCCGCTATTGTTGGAGCTCGAAGCTCAGATCCGCCTTCTCCAAAGGTTGGAAATAGTGGAAAGCTTCAAGAAAAAGCCCTGGGAGGAAGAAGAGGACCCTTCTCTCCCATGTTTTGGCTCGCAAGAAAAGAGGAGGTGAGTTGAGATTTTAGGATTTTAATTTTTGAGTTTTCCAAATGGGATTTTTTGGGTTCTAACTATGCTAGGACCATTTTTAGGGTTTCTTTTAGGGATTCAAGAGATCAAATCCATCTCATTAGTGGAGAATCTTGCAAAGATAAAGAATAACACCGAAAAAGGTGATCTCTCTCTTTGTCCATTACTTTTTTATTTTAAATAGCATGCTAAAATACAAATTATTAATCTAAATGTAGTTTAGTTGCATATTAGTGAAACACTAGGGTGTTAAACTTTTTGTATGAAATAGAGATGATTGGTTAAGTGCCTATAATGGTAATGTGAATCTAGAATATAGGTTAACATGTGTGGCATTTAAACTTATGTCAAAACCTATGGTGAAACATAGAGATATATATAAGGACTCTAGGTTGAATGTAAACTAGAGTACAAGTTGTGTATAATGGATATGTACAATAACCCTAGAAGTCATTCAAATTAGGGTGTCATGTTGTGTTATGTCGTGACCTTTTGAAGGTATCTTAGGAGTGCTAATCACTCTCGACTCCCTCATGTGCATTGGAAGGGCCGATCACCTTTGACTCCCACTATGCACGAGAGTGCAAATCCTCTTGACTCTTTACGTGGTAATTGGAGGGATGATCTTCCTCGACTCCAAGTGCTTTCCAATTAGAGAATAATACGATTTTTCTTGGCTCTCTATACGGTATATGCCAACCAATTGGAAAGTAATACAATCTCTCTTAGCTCTCTATGAGATGCATGTGTCAACCTATTAAAGAGTAGTATGATTTTTCTCGGCTCTCTATGAGGTGTAGTGTGAAATGTAACCAATCAAGTAGATGATTGAGACTTGAGGTATTTGAGGCATTGTAGTTGTAAAATTCAATTATTATATTTCTACTATAGAAATATTTGTTGTTATCCATATGCATCTACTAATGCCTCCTTTGGACCGAGTGAGTATAGAGTATCATTCTCAATGGTTGCATCCACTGAGAACTATCTGTAGTTCTCACTCCCTGTGGTTTATCATTTTTCAAATCCTAGCATTGCCGACGAGGTACGTGACTGCAGCAAGGGCGTCGCGCAGTAGAGGACCAAGAGAGGTCTAGATGTATCTTTTTCTTTTTGAAAAATAAAGTGTTGTAAAATTTTGGGGTTAAACTATGTAAAACTTAATGAAGTTTATGTTGGTGAATTATTTCAATCAATAGTTGTAGACTTCAACAAATATTTGAAGTTGAATATTTCAATTTAGTAGTAGTACTTTGATATTATATATATACATATCGTATATGATTGTACATGTTGATGCATGATTTCACTTCATTCGCATAGGGGACGCCTTGCCCATTCGGCAGGTTTGTTCGTGTGCCCATGTGGGCCAATTGGCGGTCTCAGGGCATGATAGATACATAACAAAAGTTCGCATTTATATTAGTGAATACGAGTTATTTGTTACAAAGATCAGGAAATATCTATAACTCCATATGATTTCCCAATAATAACTGATGTAGCAAGTCCTCCTTTTTTTGAACTTTTCTGATTTCTTTTTCTTTTTCCTTTTATAAGTGGGCTTCTCTCTTTTCCATCCTCCTGCCGTACATCCCTTCATCTCCCCCCATCACACTGTATATTCCCTTCATCTCCTCCTTATCCCATCGTTCAGCCTTTCATCTCTAACCCGCTCTCTCAAGAAAACCTCCGTCCCCTCATCTCCCCCTCTCTTTCCCCTCAACCCATATCTGCTCTCTCTTCTCCATTTTTTTATAGGTTTCAAATTACTATTAACAATTTCTAAATACTAATTTATATAATTTTGATTTGATTTAATATAGAGAAGTAGGTGATGATGAATTTAAGAGTTACGAATCGAGTTCGCCTTAGGTGAGATTTTATATTATTATGAATTCAAAAATATATTTTTTCCTTTCTCGAAAAGAAAAACAATTTATTTTTTCTCTCCTATTTTCATTTTATTTTAATTGCTAATTTTTTCTTTTGAAATTTGGTTTTAATGTAGAAAAGAAGAAACCGAAGCCCGTTATAACTCGTCAAGTAATGAAACCAACCCCAATGAAACTCCTCTTTTTTTTTTTTTCTCCTTCTCTTCATTTTTGCATTAAATTATATTTTTTAATTCCTATCTATGCAACAAATTTTTATTCTTTTATAGTTTTTTTCTTTGTTCTCCATTGGATTATATTTCCATTCTAAAAAAAATTCAATATATATTTTATTTTATTAACCAATCAAATATTGATTATTTTCTTCTATATTTTTATATTTTTATTTGTATATTTAATTTATTGTAGTATCCCTAGTTTTTGGGTTGCCAGCAAGATTTCAGCATCTGAGGCTTGTCAACACATCTGGAGAGTGTCGGAACAAGTCGGAGTCATTATGGCGCGAAATAGACGCAAAAACGGATTCAGTGCGACGCGAGAGCAGAGTTTTAACATGGGAATCTGTAAAGTGCAAGTTTTCAGTGTTGAGTACCGGTATGGTATCGGGTTGGTACCGGTACCCTGTGTGTGAGCTTGCGGGCTGAGAGGCCGAGTACCGGTAACCAAATCGGGTACTGGTACTCCAGCTGTTAATAGAGTTGGTGAGGGGGTATAAAGGTCTTTTTATGTTGGTGGTTATCCACACCACCAACTCTCCCTCGTAATTATCCACCTGAGGGAGAGTTGGTTGCTTAATTAATTTCCTCTCTCTCTCTAGATTGAAGTGGAGAGCACGGTGAAGGCCTCGGGTGGAATTCGGATCAACGTCGATTTCGCGCCGGAGAGCCGTTTGAGCCTACGTGCATCGTGGTAGCGCCGTTGGAGGCCGGGTGAGCGCGGGATTCCTTCTCCTATCGACTTTTCGCTGTCGTGGATTAGCTTTTGCGGTGGGTTAATGTTTACCGAAATCATCGGATTTCCTCCCAAGCCTTGTTGTTCACAGCATGTATTTTAGTTTCGTATATCATATTTAGTTGCTCAATTTGTCGATTTGCATTGTCCTTAAATAAAATCTGAATTGGAGCTTAGAATGTTAGATAAATTATGGATGTTGTACTTGGAATTGACTTAGGAGAAAACTATAGATTCTACACTGTCATTTCTAAAAACTACTAGATTTAGCTTTAGGAGCTATAGTTTATTTGTATCGCCGCAGTTTGTGGGCGGTGGATATCCAGAATAGTGTAGAATGAATTTACGCTCGTCCTGGGAACCGAGTTTATTTTTACAGTAGTGTATAGACTGTTCCAGACTGTCTGATGCCGTCGCGGTTGACGGTGGACCCAGTTTGCTGTTTTTGCATCGGATTGTGCCGAGGGCACGTGAGTTTTGGTTGTTAGACCAGTTAGACCCATTTGCTTTCACTATAGCCTGTGAGAGTCTGATTGAGCTCGGCAGAGACAAGTTTGCATACTCGGTTGGGTAGCGCCCACGAGTACCACTCCGGAGTCGGGCTTTGTGTGTTTGCGTTGGTGTCGTTGTGTCCTGGTTGAACTCGCTCTCCACTAACTACCCAGCATGGTGGTTATTAGTGTAGCTTCGACAGGCGGGACGGGTGTGTTCATAGTCCCTAGTGAGATTGGGTCAGAGATTGATTTTTCTTTTCCTACAGATAGTTAGTATTGGATCATGATAGTATACTGGTGTATAACTGTAGATTGTTCCAGTTCCTTTACTATCATTGAGCATACTTTCTGTAGACTTAGTGGGTGAACCGTTGAGGTCGGTAGTGGTACCTATTGAGGACTATTTCTTTTTGCAGTAGTTCTCACACCCAGTTGTTGACCCCTTTTGCAGAGTCTTTTTCTGCGGCTGCTGCTACTGCTGATACTGATCGTGGAAATGGTGTTGCGAGTTAGAGCCCTTCCTGACGAGTTGCAGAGCTAGAGGGGTACCTCCCATAGGTAGTTTTGGGGTATTTTGTACATATGGTTGATGTCTGAGTACTCGCTAGAGCGAGTGTTGTAGTAGTTTTTGTATATGTATATGTAGTTGAACCCCTTGAGGTTTTTTATATATATGTGTTTTCAGATTAATAGCTCTATACTACTAGTTGTGATTTTATATGATTACAGGTATAGGTACAGCTATCGCTTCGTATACAGGGAAAATTCTTTTATATACGGCGGATTTGTCGGCGTGCCCTGGGAAACGAGTAATCCGGGGTGTAACAGATTAAGTTGGTATCAGAGCTTAGGAGTAGGTCGTTGGGACCTAGAAATCTTAAGTTTGGCAAACTTTAGGAAGGTAAGACGTGAGAGGCGTGATTTATCGCGAAAGTTAACGATTGATTTGTTCTAACTCCTAGAGTGAAGTGAGTGACTGAAGGAGTGTCTGTTTCGGCCAGAAAAATTATGTCGGCTGTAGACGGCATAATTTTGAGGACAAACAGGGGCGGCCTTCTAGACTTTCGCTTGATTGGGTTGAGAGTTTATTATGTTTTGTATCTGACCCTTGTTTTGCTTGCAGGTAGCTATGTATCGACGCCGAGGTAGACCGCCGACGCCGGATCGGGCTGCACCATTAGAGATGCCTGAGCCGGCAGAGCCGAGTGCACGGCCAGAGTCGAGCACACCCCCTGATCTGAGAGAGCAGTTGGCTTCCCTGACTGAGGTGACGAAGCAGCAGGGGGCGTTGTTACAGAGAATATGTGAGACATTAGCTCCGCCGCAGAGCACAGCACCGAGAGCGTCAGAGCAGTCAGCTCCACTCCCGACTACTCCAGTAGTCGCACCAACCGCAGCTGTACCCCCACCAGTGGTAGTTCCTATGGCGCCAGTTACATCTTCTGGAGAGGCGTCACAGATATCTGAGGTTGAGCAAGAGCGGATGACAGAGAGGCTTGCTCGTTTCCGCCATTTTGATCCTCTGACCTATGACGGCAGCTGCACAGAGCCCTGGGTTGTAGAGGGCTGGGTCAGCGCAATGGAGAAGCTATTTGAGGACTTGTTTATTCTTAAGCGGGAGCAGATACATTTGGGAGTGCACTGCTTGGCTGGCAATGCACATGTATGGTGGAGGAGGATGAGGCGAGACCGAGGGTTGGTGGCATTGCAGATGAAGTGGGATGAGTTCTGCGGAATGCTGTAGGGGATTTATTTTTCAAACAGCGTGAAGCAGAATCTCGAGGAGGACCTGAAGAAGCTTCACCAGGGAGAGCGAGTAGTTCAAGAGTACATCCGTGAGTTTACTCGGCTTCTAAACTTTGTGCCATTTGTAGCCAGAGACGAGGCCCACAGGGTATATCTGTTTGAGCGAGACTTGAGACCAGAGATCTTAAGGTTGGTACATGCGCAGAGGTTGAGGACCTTGGATGCGTCTATTGAGCAGGCTTTATGGGTGGAGAGAGGTGATGCATCTATTCAGGAGCGGACACAGGTGCCGGTGCAGAGTCAGGATAGGAAGCGCCCGGTTCCAGATGATGGAGGACAGTCGAGCAGCAGGCGTTCGCCGAGACCTACACTATCACGCTCTTAGGGTCGTGGGTCTTCGGGGTGTCAGCGTTCTGGAGGACCTCGTCAACAGAGACAGTCGCAAGGGACTCCGCAGTGTATGATTTGTGGGGGACCACACTGGTCCCGACAGTGTGAGCAGAGAGAGGGCCGATGTTTTACTTGTGGTCAGCCTGGACATATGAGGTCAGCTTGTCCTCGAGCAGCCTCACCAGCACCATTGACAGCGTCAGCACAGCCGGCACCTTAGCAGTTTTAGGGAGCAGCACCGAGTTACCGCCAGGAGGACAGAGCGTCTATGTCGCAGCAGGGTGAGTGGCGACAGCAGGCCCCGAGTGGCAGGGTATACGCAGCTCAGGTGGATGACTCTACAGCAGCCGACCGAGTGGTGACAGGTATCATTTTAATTTCTTGTATTAGAGTTCGTACCCTTTTTGATACCGGTGCATCACATTCCTTTGTTAGCCGAGCATTTGCATCATTGCATGGTCTAGAGATAGGGCCTTTACTGCATGCACGAGAGGTGCAGATTCCCGATTATGTTTTGCAGGTAGCAGAGTATTGTTGGTCGTGTCCGATGCAGTTGGATTCTTGGATTATACCCGCAGACCTGTTGGTCTTAGGGCAGCTGCAGGACTTCGACGTAGTGCTCGGTATGGATTGGCTGGCGCGGTACTATGCTACGATCGACTGTGGAGCGAGGACGGTGACGTTCCGCGAGCCAGGCCAGGAGGAGTTCATGTATAGGGGTTGCAGGAGTACGTTGCTTGCCACTTGGATATCATCGGCGAGGGCGCGATAGCTGATGAGTAGAGGATGTGTTGCTTTTTTTATGACAGTTATGGAGGTGCCTACGGCTGCGCCGGGACTCGAGGATATTTCTATAGTCCGCGAGTTTTCGGATGTTTTTTCTCCAGAGTTGACGACTATGCCGCCGAATAGAGAGATCGAGTTTGTGATTGATATAGTTTCTGAAACTGCACCAATCTCGAAGGCAACTTACCAGATGGCACCGGCAGAGTTGAGAGAGCTAAAGGCGCAGCTTCAGGATTTGATGGATAAGGGGTATGTGAGATCCAGTGTATCGCTTTAGGGAGCGCCGGTGTTATTCGTGAAGAAGAAGGATGGTTCACATAGATTGTGTGTGGATTATCGGGAGCTGAATAAAGTGACCATCAAGAGCAAATATCCTTTGCCGCGCATTGATGATCTGTTTGATCAGCTGCAAGGATCTTGTGTCTTTTCGAAGATTGATCTTCAGTCAGGTTACCACTAGTTGAGGGTGAAGGCCAAGGATGTTCTCAGGACGGCTTTTCGGACTCGGTACGGGCATTATGAGTTTACTGTAATGCCTTTTGGATTGACGAATGCCCCTGCCACATTTATAAATTTGATGAATCGAGTGTTTAAGCCGTTCTTGAATAGGTTTGTAGTTGTATTTATTGATGATATTCTGATATACTCCCACAGTAATATTGAGCATAAGGCGCACTTGAGGATTGTGCTACAACTTCTCAGGGAGAAGAAGTTGTATGCTAAGTTGAAGAAGTGTGAGTTCTGGCTTCGGGAGGTTTCTTTCTTGGGCCATGTGATTTCTGCAGTTGGAGTAGCAGTGGACCCGAAAAAGATTGATGCTATTCGGGACTGGCCCAGACCGACGACGGTGACTGAGGTGAGGAGTTTCCTTCGACTAGCAGGATATTACCGTCGATTTGTGGAAGGCTTTGCGAAGCTTTCCACACCCCTCACTCGATTGATTCAAAAGGAAATTAAGTTTATTTGGAGTGAGGATTGTCAAAGGAGTTTTGATGAGTTGAGACAGAGGTTGATGTCAGCTCCTATCCTTGCCCTTCCAGTTGTGGAAAAAGGATTTGTAATTTATAGTGATGCATCGTACAGTGGTTTGGGTTATGTGCTGATGCAGTATGATAGGGTAATTGCTTATGCATCCCGGTAACTGAAGGATTACGAGAAGAATTACCCTACGCATGATTTGGAGCTTGCTGCGGTGATATTTGCTTTGAAGTTGTGGTAGCATTACTTGTATGGCAAGCACTGCGAGGTTTTTACAGATCATAAGAGTCTTAAGTATCTGTTCACCCAGAAGGAGTTGAATCTGAGGCAACGCTAGTGGTTGGAGTTATTAAAGGATTATAGTGTTAGTATTCTATATCACCCCAGCAAGGCGAACGTGGTGCCAGATGCGTTGAGCAGGAAGTCAGTGCAGAGCTTGGGCATGATGATTACTCAGCAGAGGCCATTACTCGAGGAGCTGCAACGGTCGAGGCTCGAGGTAGTGTCCCCTGGGTCAACTGCAAGACTGATGTCTATGGTCTTGCAGCCCACTTTGTTCGATAGGATCAGAGAGAAATAGAGTGGAGACCCTCACTTGTTGAGGATTCGAAAGCAGATGGAGAGAGGACAGGCAGAGAGTTTTGTTGTGGACAATTCGGAAGTACTGCAGTACAGGGACTGACTGTGTGTGCCTATAGATTTAGAGATCCGAGAGGATATTTTGAGAGATGCTCACTATTCACCTTATATGGCTCACCCTGGTGGAACCAAAATGTATAAGAATTTGAAGGCACATTTTTAGTGGAATGGAATGAAGAGATATATTGGTAGATTTGTAACTCAGTGTCTGACTTGTCAACAGGTAAAAGTAAAGCATTAGGTACCTCCTGGCAAGCTTCAGAGTCTGCTAGTGCCCGAGTGAAAATGGGAGCAGATCACGATGGATTTTGTCGTGGGATTACCGAGAGCACAGGGTGGTTTCGATGCTATTTGGGTGATAGTGGACAGACTGACCAAGTCTGCTCACTTCCTACCAGTACAGACTACTTGGTCCTGGGAGAGACTCGCTCAGTTATACTTGGATGAGATTGTGAGATTGCATGGTGTGCCGATCTCGATCGTATCGGACAGAGACCCGAGGTTTGTCTCGTATTTCTGGAGGAGCCTTCAGACGGTCTTGGGTACACAGTTACATTTCAGCACAACATTTCACCCACAGACAAATGGTCAGTCAGAGCGAACCATTCAGACTTTGGAGGACATGTTGAGGGCATGTGTCATGGACTTTGGAGGACGGTGGCATCGACATTTGAGACTGGCTGAGTTTACGTAAACAACAACTATCAAACGAGCATTTAGATGGCTCCGTTTGAAGTGTTGTATGGACGCAGGTGTCGATCCCCTTTGCATTGGAGTGATGTGGGTGAAAGGAAGACTCTGGGGCCTGAGATTCTGATAAAGACTGAGGAAAAAGGTTAAAGCTGTACGACGACATCTTTTGACAGCCCATAGTCGATAGAGGAGCTACGCAGATATCAGGAGACGAGATTTAGAGTTCCAGCTTGGTGATCATGTGTTTCTGAAAGTCTCTCCGTCTAGAGGGATACGGAGATTCGGAGTGCGTGGAAAGCTTAGTTTATGCTTTGTAAGCCCTTTTGAGATATTAGAGCGAGTTGGACTAGTACCCTACAGGATTGCTCTACCCCCACGACTGGCTGGTATTCATGATGTTTTTCACGTCTCGGCATTGAGGAGATACGTGTTCGACCCTTCACACGTGATTGACTTCACTCAACTGGAGCTTGGCGAGGATTTGCGATACGAGGAGCGACCGGTGCGGATTTTTGCTCGTAAGACGAAAGATTGTGAGACGAAAGAATTGCACAACCGGATCATACCTTATGTAAAAGTGCAATGGAGTCATCATGAGGAGCGTGAGGCGACGTGGGAGCTAGAGACGGTGATCCGGGAGTTCTACTCTTACTTGTTTGAGACTCAGGATTGAGATATGTTTTAAGTTTCGAGGACGAAACTTTTTATAGTGGGAGTGGATGTAGTATCCCTAATTTTTGGGTTGCCAGCGAGTTTTCAGTATCTGAGGCTTGCTGACACATCTGGAGAGTGTCGGGACAAGTAGGAGTTGTTTTGGCGCGGAATAGACGCTAAAACGGACTCAGTGCGGCGCGAGAGCAGAGTTTTAACATGGAAATCTGTAAAGTGCAGGTTTTCAATGTTGAGTACCAGTACGGTATCAGGCTGGTACCGGTACCCTGTGTGCAAGCTTGCAGGCTGAGAGGTCGAGTACCAGTAATCAAATCGGGTACCGATACTCCAGCTGTTAATGGTGTTGGTGAGAGAGTATAAAGGTCTTTTTATATTGGTGGTTATCTACACCACCAACTCTCCCTCGTAATTATCCACCTGAGGGAGAGTTGGTTGCTTAATTAATTTCCTCTCTCTCTCTAGATTGAAGTGGAGTGCACGGTGAAGGCCTCGGGTGGAGTTCGGATTGACGTTGATTTCTCGCCGGAGAGTCGTTTGAGCCTACGTGCGTCGTGGTAACGCCGTTGGAGGCCGGGTGAGCGCGGGATTCCTTTTCCTATCGACTTCTCGCTGTCGTAAATTAGTTTTTGAGGTGGGTTAATGTTTACCGAAATCGTCTGATTTCCACCTAAGCCTTGTTGTTGATAGCATGTATTTTAATTTCGTATATCATATTTAGTTGCTCAATTCGTCGATTTGCATTGTCCTTTAATGAAATCTGAATTAGAGCTTAGAATGTTAGATAAATTATACATGTTGTACTTGGAATTGACTTAGGATAAAACTATAGATTTTACACTGTCATTTTCTGAAAACTACCAGATTTAGCTTTAGGAGCTGTAGTTTGTTTGTATCGTTGCAGTTTGTAGGCGGTGAATATCCAGAATAGTGTAGAATGAATTTACGCTCGTGCTGGGACCCCGAGTTTATTTTTACAGTAGTGTATAGACTGTTCTGGACTGTCGGATGCCGTCGCGGTTGACGGTGGACCCAGTTTGTTATTTTTGCATCAAATTATGCCCAGGGCACGTGAGTTTTAGTTGTTAGACCAGTTAGACCCATTTGCTTTGACTATAGCCTGTGAGAGCCTGATTGAGCTCGGTAAAGACACGCTTAGATACTCGGTTGGGTAGCACCCATGAGTGCCACTCCGGAGTCGGGCTTTGTGCATTTGCGTTGGTGTCGTTGTGTCCTAGTTGGAGTCACTCTCCACTGACTACCCAGCATGGTGGTTGGTAGTGTAGCTTCAACAGGCAGGACGGGCGTGTTCACAGTCCCTAGTGAGATTGGGTCAGAGATTGATTTTTCTTTTCCTACAGATAGTTAGTGTTGAATCATGATAGTATAGTGGCATATAACTGTAGATTGTTCCAGTTCCTTTACTATCATTGAGCATACCTTCTGTAGACTTAGTGGGTGAGCCGTTGACGTCGGTAGTGTTACCCACTGAGGACTACTTTTTGCAGTAGTTCTTACACCTAATTGTTGACCCCTTTTGCAGAGCTTTCTTCTGCGGCTACTGTTACTGTTGATATTGATCGTGGAAACGGTGTTGCGAGTTAGAGCCCTTCCTGACAAGTTGCAGAGCTAGAGGGGTACCTCCCATAGGTAGTTTTGGGGTATTTTGTACATATGGTTGGTGTCTAAGTACTCGCTGGAGCGAGTGTTGTAGTAGTTTTTGTATATGTATATGTACTTGAACCCCTCGAGGTTTTTTATATATATGCGTTTTGAGATGAGCAGCTCTATACTACTAGTTGTGATTTTGTATGATTACAGGTACAGGTGCAGCTATCGCTTCGTATACAGGAATAATTCCTTGGTATACAGCTGATTTGTCGGCGTGCCCGGGGAAACGAATAATCCGGGGTGTGACATTTATAATTTATTATAATTTTTATCCGTCGCATTACGCGGGTTCCTACACTAATTAAGTATGGATCAATATAGTACCCCCTAATTTCTTTTCTTTTTTTACATTAGTATCTAGTTTAAATTAAATAATAGTATTTTATTTTTCTAATATGATAGGGCATTCATCAACTCAATCAATCTGAAGTGATTATTGACAACAAAATGATAGAAAATTATCTATTATTTATTTAATCTTTCTAATTATCATAAGTAGACAATTTATATAACTCGTCCAAAATTTTGGCGAACACCTTTTAAATTTTAATATTAAAAATAAATAATGGTAAGACTTTGACAATGTGTAAAATTTACAATAAGTTTTAGTGCATGTACGAGAAGGATTCTTCCTAAAACATTTAGTCATGTCCTATAAAAATGAGACATGAAGTTTTTCACTTGTCCTTAAGCTATTTAGTTTTTAAAATTAATATTAGAATATAACTTATATTTGTTAATTTTTTAGCTATAGCTCATAAATACGAGATGTGATGCGGAAAAATTATGCCTTGTTTGAATATCTGCAATGACCCGACCCGCTAGCAATAATAACTCATTGGGCCCAAACTACCGGCCCAAAATGATTAAACCCAGTTATTATTACTAGCATGTAGGCCTCATATAAACTGATCGGAATCAGTATCCCATACGATATGGAACTATTGGGGTATTATAAACTCTCCCTGTTTAGACTCTGACATTCTCGTCGGGTCCAAACTAAATCACAGACAGATAGACAGAGCAGGACCAGAATTACCAGGCGATGTGAGATTCTAGAAGTGACTCCTAAGGGTTCAAGAGGTGGCTCCTACCAAACCCGTTGGTGTAGCACTTTACCCCGCATAGCATTTAGCTCTCACACTTCCGACTGGTATTCGGCTCTGATAGCAATTGCAATGACTCGGCCTGCTAGCAACAATAACTCGTTGGGCCCAACCACAGGCCCAAAATGCTTAAGCTCAGTTATTATTACTAGCGTGTAGGCCTCATATAAACTGATCGGAATTAGTATCCCATCCGATGTGGGACTATTGGGGCGTTACAAACTCTCCCTGTTTAGATCCTGATGTCCTCGTCGGGTCCAAACCACCAGTCCAAAAATGCTTAAGCCCAGTTATTATTACGAGCGTGTAGACCTCATATAAACTAATCGGAATCAGTATCCCATCCAATGTGGGACTATTGGGGCATTACAGTATCGAAATGAGTTGTCCGATGATAACATTTTCGATATAAACATTTTTTTTTGTCATTAGTGTCAGCTATATAGTAACTCATACTCGAAACTTCAGCAGATTTGACTGAAAAGAATCTGTGGCATCAGGGTCAAATAGTATTCGCGCATTATAACCATAGACAGAAATCGTACCTTCACCCACAGTGTTAGTGGCCTGAGTATCCTTTGAGGAAAAAACAAAAAAAAAAATACTAACTTGTAACTTGAATAGTAAAGTGAAACTAACAGCTTGAACTAGATCTGATAGGAGTTTGATACTTCAATTTTTGCACCTTGAAAGTTCTTAGCATATGTGATATGATAGAATAGTATATTTTATATGTGAGATAATTTTTTATATTATTCTTAATGACTTGAAAGCCTAATATGCTATTCTATTTGAAATATTGGACCGGATTCCTAACTTTCAATCAAAATAGAAAATTTTGTTAATGAATAAGATATTATTAGATAACTTATCGTCTCATCCATATGATTTGACAAAATATTCTTTTCAACAAAAAGATTGGACATAAATTAAATTATAAATTTGATGTGACAATTGCTTGGAAGCATTAAATGAGCTTTAATACCAAATGGGCCCTAACACAAATTTTCTTTTGTTATAGGTCAACCTATTGACCCACTGGGTTAGCCCAACCCATTTGCTTTTCCAAGTAGTAGGGTTGTAGTTTGGTTCAATCCAAACGCACGCAATCTAACCAAATAACAAATTAACAAGTTGAATTCGATTATCAACTAACAACTTAAGAGTTATTAGAGATATTAAGTCCTACCATGAGCTCAACTTGAGAGTTATTAGATGTGTTAAATTTTAAAGTGAATTTTTTGTTTTCATCTTTTGTTTAAGTAAATTATGTTTTTACATGTGTTCTCGTAACATCCTCATGCAACTCACATAGCCCAAAATTTTTTATGCATGCATGTTGACTTTCATCAATGCCTTCCAACCTTCAACAACCATTCATAAGTATACCGTACTTTCCAACCATTTACACCCTTTCACATTCCTATCCTTGACTCAAGAGCTAATCTCTTGAACCCACCAATTATCTTGGTTTATAAAATTAAATGTAACGACCCAGCCCACTAGCAATAATAACTTGTTGGGCCTAACCACCGGCCCAAAATGCTTAAGCCCAGTTATTATTACTAGTGCCTAAGTCCTTTATATACCCAATCACATCCCCATTCCTATCCGATGTGGGACTATTGGGGTGTGACAGATTCCCCCCGTTAAGGCCCTGACGTCCTCGTCAGTCCACACACACAGCCCAAGATCACCAGGCGATGTGAGACTCGTCTTACTATCCTTGTCATCCAGACCCTGGCATAGCCGGTCACATTGTCTACAGGCTCCGACATAGCCTATTACCTTATCTTTTAGACCCTGTCTCAGCTGAGACTCGCCACACATTTTCGACTGGTGATTGACTCTGATACCAAATGTAACGATCCAGCCCACTAGCAATAATAACTCGTTGGGCCTAACCACCAGCCCAAAATGTTTAAGCCCAGTTATTATTACTAGTGTCTAAGTTTCTTATATACCCAATCACATCCCCTTTTATATCCGATGTGGGATTATTGGGGTGTGACAGACTCCCCCCGTTAAGGCCCTGACGTCCTCGTCAGTCCAATCACACACAGCCCAAGATCACCAGGCGATGTGAGACTCATCTCGCTAGCCTTATCATCGAGACCCTGGCATAGCCGGTCGCCTTGTCATTTAGACTCCGGCATAGCCTATCACCTTATTTTTCTGACCCTGGTTCAGCCGAGATTCGCCACACATTTCCGACTGGTGAACTGGCTTTGATACCAAATGTAACGACTCAGCCCAATAGCAATAATAACTCATTGGGCCCAACCACCGACGCAAAATGCTTAAGCCCAGTTATTATTACTAGTGTCTAAGTCCTTTATATACCCAATCACATCCCCATTCCTCTCCAATGTGGGATTATTGGGGTGTGACATTAAAAAATAAAAATAGAATAAAAATTTTACAGCTTATAGGAGAAAAAGGTTATGGTTATTAGATGTAGATAAAAGTGGATGTTAGATGTGCTATTATATAGCCAAATCGATAGGCATGAGGATATAGGAAGCAGCGCTGCAAAATGTTCAACCCATGATGGATTAATACAAAATCGAAAGCGGCGACGAAGAAAGACGAAACGACGATGAAAGAAGCCGCAGTGGGGAAAGAGATCCATCATTTGATTCCGGCAACGAAAACGACTAAAATGGATGAGAAAACAGTGAAAGAAGAAGTGGCGCCGAGGGAAAGGATCCATCATGGGAAGAGGAAGAGGGTCCTATTCAGTCGAAAGTAACAGCCCTAGGGTTTTCGATTCGTGCAAAGAAAAAGTGAACCAGGTTTCAAAAAAGGAAAGGAACCTGGTTCAATTCAAACAAAGAAGAGAACCCGATTCCATAGTGATTTGATGGGTCCTACTTCAACACCTTCTTATTTGGGCTCTCGTTACATCTTATTATTTGTTGATGATATTACAAGATATACTTGGGTGTATTTTGTCAAGAAAAAGTCCAAGGTATTCTAAATTCATATAGTTCATAGAAACTATTGAAGGTGTGCTTAATCACAAAATCAAATGCTTGCATACCGACAACGACGGCGATTTCACTTTAAATGAGTTTTTCTCTTTTTGCCACCAACAAGGAATCAAACGGGAACTTTCTTGTGCCTACACTCCTCAACAAAATGGAGTCACGGAGAGGAATTAAGATTCGGCATCTCGTGGAGACATGCAAGCCTTGGTTACATGCGAAGAATTTACCCAAAGCCTTTTATGGGCGAAAGAGGGTATGGCGTGCATGGCATATGTGATAAATCGTATGCCTTCATGTCCAACCAATTCAAGTCTCCCTATGAGTTGATATAGGGTGAGAAACCTAATGTTAAGCACTTTAAAGTTTTTGGCTCTACTTGTTACGTTCATGTTCCAGGTGACTTAAGAGGCAAGCTTGATCCTAAAGCTAAGAAATGCATATTCATTGGCTATGACAAGAGAAAGAAAGGATGGAAATGCATGGAACTAGTGTAACGACCCGACCCGCTAGTGATAATAACTCGTTGGACCCAAACCACCAGCCCAAAATGCTTAAGCCTAGTTATTATTACTAGCGTGTAGGCCTTATATAAACTGATCAGAATCAGTATCCCATCCGATGTGGGACTATTGGGGGCGTTACAAACTCTCCCTGTTTAGACCCTGACATCCTTATCGGGACCAAACTATATCACAAACAGACAAACAAGCTAGGACCAGAATTACCAGGCGATATGAGATTCTAGAGGTGGCTCCTACGAGTTCAAAAGGTGGCTCCCACCAAATCCGTTGGTGAAGCACTTTGTCCCGCATAGCACTTAGCTCTCATACTTCCGGCTAGTATTCGGCTTTGATACCAAATGTAACTATCCGACCTGCTTGCAATAATAACTCTTTGGGCCCAAACCACCAGCCCAAAATGCTTAAACCCAGTTATTATTACTAGCGTGCAGGCCTCATATAAACTGATCGGAATCAGTATCCTATCCGATGTGGGACTATTGGGGGATTTACAACTAGAGACTAAGAAAATTGTAGCCTCAAGGGAAGTCGTGTTCAATGAGTTATCTTCTTACTATTCTTCTCAATCCACTTCTACAATGGAGGTGATGAAATATGCACAAGTAGAGATGGTGCCTCAAGTTAGCAAAAGAATGGAAGTTCTTTCTAGTGCTCCTACTTCGCCTAATTCGGTTTCTATTTTGGAGGGGGAACAAAGCCCAAAGGAGAGCCATGACAATGAAGATCATCAAGATGAAGTGCAATTACTGTGAAGTTCATAAAAGAAAATTTGTGAAGCCGCTTCGCTACCGAGACAAAAACCTTGTGAGTATGGTTTCTTTTTTCTTGCCAGTCCTTTTGATGGGCTTGAACCTTCTTGTTTCAGCGAAGCATATTGTGTGAAAAAATAGGATGATGCTATGAAGGAAGAAATAAGGGCGCTAATAAAACATGAGATGTGGGATCTTGTTCCAAAATTTGAAGATGTGAATCCAATCACTTGCTAATAGGTTTACAAAGTGAAGCACAACCCAAATGGTAGTATTGCTCGCTACAAAGCTCGGCTTGTGGCGGGGGGTTTTCACAAAAATATGGCGGAGATTATGAAGAAACCTTCAGACCCGTTGCTAAAATGACTTCCATTCGCATGGTGATATCTTTGGCAGCTAGTCTCGGTTGGAAGCTATGGCAATTTGACATGAAGAATGCGTTCTTTTATGGTGAGATTGACAAAGACATGTATATGGAGCAACCTCCGGGCTATATTTTAGAAATTCGTCCGGATTTGTTTGCAAGCTCAAGAAGGCCCTTTACAGGTTGAAGCATGCACCAAGGGCATGGTATGGAAAAACTGTCAAGTATTTACAATTGTGGTTATCTTGATTCCAATTCCTATTCTACCTTATTTATCAAGAAAGTTGGAAACTTGCATATTAGTGTTCTCTTGTATGTGGATGATATGATCGTCACCGGCAATAATGATGGAGAAGTTGCAAGACTTCGAGCCAAGCTCTCTATTCGGTTCAAAATTAATGACTTAGGTACACTTCACCATTTTCTTGGGTTGGAGGTGGAGAAAGTGGAGAATGGAATTTTCTTGCATCAAAAAGGCTATGCTCAAAAAATTGTCGGAAGGTTTGGTATAGTAAGTACGAAGCGGTGCTCTACTCCACTTGATACCAATATAAAGTTACGATGAGAAGAAGGCAAGCTTCTCCTGAATCCTCAACCATACCGAGCATTTGTTGGAGGTCTTATTTATTTGACTATAACAAGACCGGACATTGGATTTGTTTTCGGTCTTGTGAGTCGCTACATACAATCTCCAAAGAATCCTCACCCCGAAACAACAAAGAGAATATTAAAATATATATGTTAATCCTACTCTTGATTTTGGTTTACTTTTCAGGAATGGAGTTTCTTTTCTATTGCAAGGTTATGCGGATGCCGACTTGGGAGGGGATTTAGATGATTGACGATCTACATCGGGCTATGTATTTTCATGTGGCTTAGTGGCTATCTCTTGGTACAGCAAGAAGCAAGACTCGGTATTGCTCTCTACTATGGAGGCTGAATGCAAGGGATCATCATTGGCCGCCAAAGAATGCGTTTGGTTGCGGTAGTTGGTCAAAGATGTTCATTCATTTCTTTTCCAACCACAATTATGATGGCAATCAAAGTGCGCTAAAACTGCCAATCAATCTAGTTTGTCATGCACGCTCAAAGCATATTGAGATCAAGCATCACTTCATCTGTGAGAAAGTTCTTCAAAACATCATTCATGTGGTCGAAGTTCAAAGCAAAGACAATTATGGGCATATCTTGATCAAAATCACTCTCTAAAGGACCATTCGAACTACTTCACGGAAAGCTCGGACTTGCTTCCAAAAATTCACTTTAAGGAGGAGTGTTACCTGTGAAATACTAGCAAAACATCAAAGAGAATTGACACCAACAGATATAAAAGTTTATGTCTGTAACACACTGGACCTTTGCAAATTGCGAGGTTCGAGTGTTTGGACAGTGTCCTGAGCCTTTCCAGACTTTCTGGTGGGTCGTTGACAGTGTTCCAACCTATGGTTCGAATCCCGAAAATTGTAGTATTTTATGTAGCGCTAAGGTCACTAAAGAGTTGGACTTAGGCTACCCTCGGATTGCATTCTGCACGAGGTGTAACCGGTGACAAGTCGATGGCTGTACCGGTACACATTTTGTACCGGTACACTTTTGATGGCTGTACCGGTACACTTGTGGCGAATTTCAAACCCGAGCCTCTGGTTTGCCTTTTTGTAGGATGTGTACCGGTACACTTTCCCGTGTACCGCCGGTACACTTTGGCAGAATCTGAGCAGTTTGAACTGCAGGAAATTTTTCGCAATTGTGGCCTATCTATAATACCACCCACGCCCCTTAGGGCTTTCTTTGTGCTGGAACCAGAGGAGGAGAAGGTGAGAGGAGCTCCACCTTGCCCCACTTGGATTTGATCCCCTTTTTGGCGTGGATTTAAGGTTTAATCCTTCTCTTTGTGCTTTTGGAAGCTTTTCCACCTTTGGAGCTTGGATTTGGAGCTTTGTGGTGGGGAGATCTTGGGACAGAGAGTTTAGAGCTTGATTTGAAGCTTCTAGGAGGTAACCTACCTATTCTCTTCTCTAAATTTCTTGGTTTATTGGATTTCTTGAGATGGAACCCTAGAATGAGATTTAGGGTTTGATTTTGGGCGTTTCGAATCTAGGGCTTTTGGAACTAGATTCTTTGGTTTAGAACCTTCCTTGGGCTTGGATTGGAAGAATTCTAGCTCTCATTTGGAGCTTAGGAGAGGATTTTTACTCTTGAGGTGAGTTTTGGCCATTTTTGCTTCTAGGTTAATATTTGATCTTATAGTTGATCGTAATGCCTGTGTATCTCTTCGCTCAATACTTTTAGGGTATTTTGAGACTCGTGGACAACTTCGTTCGGCGAAACGAGGCATTACGCGATGGTTCGGTGGGTTTGACCTAGCCACACAATGAGAAAATCTCATTTGTGAAGATTTGAGTATTGTTAATTGAAAAAGCATGCATATTCATGTTAGATGTATTTATTGTGAATTTTAGAATGCTTAAAATGCCTATGTTACATGTGATGAAATTTTGGACCTCTATGTAGTAGAGGGTTGCTTGAGAGATCGATGATTGCATTTAGCATTCTATGTGAAACTTGGTTTCACGCTTCTATAGTGTAAAGGAGCTTTGATTCATACATTTAAACTTAAATTTATTTGAGATATGAAAGATGACAAAAATTGCCATATAGAGGCACCGAACTAGAATGTATGTGAATTAGAGAGCTAATGTCATCAAGCGGCATTGAGCTCGGGACATGTGTGAACCTAGTGGATAGGGCCATCGAGGGATTTGGAAACATGTTGAACATTAAATTGTCTAAGTGTCATCAAGGGGCACTAGGCGTGATGAATGTTGAAACTTCATTTTTGTGATTTAGTACTAGATCTTCGGGATGCTAGCGACTATACCATATTAGAGACATGATGAGTGGATACTTGAGACACTGACTATGCTTGCTTGCCATTTGTGCTCATTCGCACATGCTTGTGAGGGTCGCTCCCTACAAACCGGCACTCCGGAGTTAGCCTACGCGACCTATGTTCGCTCGTGCGGTATTGAGAAGCCTACGGGGTCGAATGGGACAGACACATTCCAAGAGTTGGGATGTTGGGCTACCACAGGCACTTAGGCGGCACAAGCTGTACTACCTTTGGTAGGTCCTTAATTGGAAATAAAAATCAACACAGTGTGGAGAATAAATAATCACTACTAGATAGGCTTAGTAGTTGGATTACTTGACATGCTTACGACATAGCATTGAGACATATAGTGTACTTGCCTGTTTCATTCATTGCAACATAGTATACTGGGTTGCTTTGATAGAGCTTACTCCTTTTGCATTGACATATTGCATCGTGAGGTTTACTTGTTTATTATGTTAAGGCATATTAGTATGCATTGGACATATTATCTTATGATAGCGTAGATGTACATCACCATGACATCATGCTTACTTGAGACATAGTAGTATAGCATTTCATTTATGCTTTCTTTCGGCAGTTCTTATACTCGCTCTTTATTGTTTATTATTATTGTCGTTACTTACCCCTTTCTTTTGGGGCCTAGCGATGCATTGAGCTGATGTCAGTAATTGCCCACTGGGAACTATAAATTATAGTTCTCACGCCCTCTGTTTTATGATTTCTTTCAGAGCCTTCCACGTCGGATGAGGCCAGGGACCGAGGGAAGGGCATTCCTTCCAGCTAGCTCTTCAGTGAGGGACGAGTTGTTAGGTGGCCTACCTCTTGATGTATTTTTATTTTGGAGAGGTTGAGAGCTGTACCAGTGTATTAGAGACCACCCTTTTGTGTACCTTTTTGGACGGATATTGTATAACTATATATTTCACTTCTATTGTTTAGTATTTCCGTTTACCTTGTTATAGATTATAAAACTATCTGTGCTCTGATATCCCTAGATGTAGATTATTTCTCGCTTTTATTTCCGCTGTTATTTTAGACGCCTTATATGTGTTGACATATGGCGGGTCTGGGCGCGCTACCGGGAGGGCCTCTGCCGGTCCCGGGGCGTGACAATGTCGTTCGGAGTTGATCTCTACATTTATGGTCAAAGGTAGAATAAGATTCACGAATTCGAAGGTGAAGTAGAAAAAATGCATATCAGTTTCCAAACTTTGTATCCAAATATGTTCACTATCTTGTACTCAAAAACTCACAAAAATACAAAATAATAGATAAATACTGAACTTCAATATACCATACTAAACTTTACCTAAATTGCACAAAGTGTGGTCAAGTAATGAATATGAAAGTACTTAAAAAGAGTTTTGAAGGTTTCAAAACAAATAAAAGTGAGTTGAAGCTAAATAGCGCAAAAATAAGATATTTTTAGCAAAGTGAATCTGAGTCATGAAAACTACGGGATTCAGACCTTGGTAACGGGACTTGGACTTCGAAGTTACTGTTTGAGCTCCAAACTTCATTGTTCGGACCTCAGACCTTCAACTTGTAAACTCAGTTCCATCATTCGAGATCCCGACATTAGGCATGAAGTTCAGACCTTCACTGCATAACTGGCAACATCAACCGTTCAGGATTTGGACCTCGATTAGGAGATCCGGACCTTCCTTGTGCATATCTTTCGTGATTCAGACTTTCAATGGAAGGTTCGAATCTCATGCAGTCTGAGAGTAAAATAAGAGTCAATCTTAAGATGGTTGATAGCGTAGATTGATTAAGTCAATCCTAGAACAACCGTGAGGTTGTTCAACCATGACCACTGAACATGTGCATGCAATAGCTACACGCAGAGGCCATTTGCTAGTTGAGCTTCGCTTTTTGGGAGTCTCTCCCCCACGAGTCAGGTCCCTCCATAGGTATTGACCATGCAAGGTGAGTACGACAACTTCACCACCTATTGATTAGCCTTCGTGACTTCAAAATCCTAGCAAAGGTACAACCCAGAAGGTCTCGACGTCTCCAACACTGTGCTCACTGTCTGGTGCAAATCCGAGCACCATGGAAAAAGTTATAGTCATTTGTTGGTTGAGCCAAAAGTTTTCTGAGGAGTGACATTACTAATACAGCAATTGGAGGTCCCCCAACAACAACCAAGGTGAGCACGGCATTGCACGAGTGAGAATGATGGTGTGTGCGACAAATTTGCCACTCGTAGACTTGTATGCTAAGGTGAGTGCGACAATTTCGCCACCAACAATTATGTTGAGTACAAAATGGGATGAACCATGAGTTCAGTCCTTGTCGATTGGGTAAAAAAATAGCAGGTTTATTCATTAGTTGAATTACAAAGATTTCGTTATTATTCTTGATTGAGATATAATAGTAGTTTTCTTTCACAGACATTAGATGTATATATACTTATTGTTGGCTATATACAATCTCATAGATATTATGCCACCTTTGGACTCAATGGGTCGAGTTTTCTCCTTCGACGGCCGTACCTACTAGAAACTATATTTATAATTCTCATCCCTATTTTAAAGGTTCATCTGTCGTCGGTGCGCTAGATCGAGGTAAGGATTTGGCGCAAAAAATAGAGTGCACCTATCTTTCTGAGAGTAGCCATGTTGTTCACCTAATAAGATTGTAACATTTATGGGACATAAAAGGTGTAAAGTATAAGTTGTATTTCGTAAACCCTGGCTGGGTAAAAAAAAAATGATGTAATTCATGATGTGGGAATTATGTAATAATTAGTGTTTGGTGTATGCTCATAAGATACTTACCATATGCAAATTGTACGTATTTTTCCTAGGTGAAATGTCATATATACGTTTGCATGCGGGCAGCAGGTTCCCTTATGGGCCGGGGCGTGACAAGATATCCGTCAAGCATTGCACATTTAGTTCAGAAAGTAAGCATTATAAGTGCACCTTTCAATAGTAAAAATATAAATGTTTTTTCATCAAGTGTATAGCTTTTAATGCAGTTTCCACATGGGCCACATTTTTCTGGGCCAAACCACACTCAAAAGTGGCCTGGCATAGCATAGATTTGTATTCGTGCCGTGCCATTGTGCCTGCTTTTCGGTTCCCGGAAAAACATAGGATCCCATTCTAGGGATGTAGATAAGTATGGATATCCAAAATTTTATCAGAATCCAAACTCGAATGAAATAGGTATACTCAATGCTAAAGGTATATATATAGTCAAAAGGTTAAATCTAACGGTGGAAAACTTGATAGTACCAAATGCTTGGTGCTATCGATAGTTTCCCAGCCGGACTATATATATATATATATATGAGTTGGGATAGAATACTCCCAAAAGCATCAAGGGGCTGGTGCTCTTGGGTTTGTAGCCCTTGGATAGAGTGATGTAGGGATAGGATGATGGTGGTAGGTACTGATAGGTGGAATAGTATTTGATCCAAAAGCTATTAATAGTGAAATAATAGATATAAGGGTTAGAAACCTAGAAGCACCAAGGGGTTGGTGCTTCTAGGTATATTCTAGATCAATTCTATATATATAGAATTGATCTCTCATGCTTTTAAAAGTATCAAGTTATTGGTGCTTGTAGATTTTTGGCTATTGGATTAAGAGATGTACAATTAGAATGATATGGGCCGCCTAGGGTTGAGTGGGTGGTTGGTTGAATAGCTAGTATAATCTAACGGGTAAAAATGATCAAAGGTGTAAATCTAACGGTAAAAAATTTACAAGCACCAAGTGTTTGGTGTTTTTATAAGCATCATAGCCGGACTATATATATATATATATATATATATAGGCTGGTATACTATCGGTAGCACGGAGGCCTCCGTGCTACTCAGTTGTTTTCAATGATGCAGCTTCCAAATCGACGATCGGCTCTGTTAGACTTGATCTACACTATTGAAAGTATTTAGAAACTAAATTTTATAAATTTTCGGCATCATTTATTTATCAAACGAGTAGTCTAAAAATGAACAGTTGAAAATAAAAATCTCACAAAAATAATGATAAAAGACTTAAATTTAAGATCAGAGATACTGATCTTACTCTAAATAACGAAAAAAATTTTCTATAAAAATTTCATTAGATTTGGATTATTTTACACCGTTAAATTCACAAACGCATCACATCTACTATTAAAATTATCAATTTTGAGACCTTTTGATCACTAGCCAAATGATGTCGAAAAATTATGAAATTTAGTTGCCAAATATTTTTAATAGTGTAGATCAAGTCTAACGGAGCCGATCGTCAATTTAGAAGCCGCATCATTGAGAACAACTTGGTAGCACGGAGGCCTCCGTGCTACCGACAGTATACCATCCTAACTCTCTCTCTCTATATATATATATATATATATATATATATATATACAGTATAGAGCTACTATGCTATCGGAAGTATAAAATAGTTAGTGCTTCCAATTTTTTAGCCATTGGATCAAAAATTCTACGGTTAGGATGATAGCGATCCCCTTAGGATTGAGTGGTCCCCCCAGGGTTGAGTAATCCCTATTGGTTAATAATCTAGTTAGTAAATCTGCAAATTATTCGCGAATTATTAAAAATCCGAATTAAACGGTCCGTTTACGAATTTTTCCCAAATAAAGAGAATTATTCGCGAATTTTTGGGCCAGCCGAATTATTCGCGAATTATTCGTGAATTATCGCCGAATTATTGAAAATATGAATAAAAAATTATAATTTTTATTTTTAAATATAAATTATCTTATATTTTATATTTTATATTAAATCCGTTTTTTAAGCCGAATTTTTAAACGAATTTAAAAATTAGAAAACGAATTTTATGCGTATAATATCCGTACCGAATTTTTGCCGAATCCGAATTAACTAACTATGTTAATAATATTAATCCAATGGTTAGAAATGAGCAATAGGGTTGATCTAAGGGGTAAAAAATCGGAAGCACCAACCACTTTATGCTTTCGATAGCATAGTAGCTCTACTCTCTCTCTCNAAAGTTTTGATATTATATTTAAATTTGTATTTTAAAAATTTAGATTTAATGTAATATATTTTGAAATATTATAAAGAGAAATAATTATTCCGGATTCGGGTATGCGGATTTAGATTCGGGTTCGGGTTTCGAATTTTTGGTCAGGTTCAAATATGGATATGAGTTTTTAAAATTAGTCGGATTTGAATTTGATAGTCAGATTTGAATTCGAATTTTTAAAATTCGTCGCTAACCCAACCCGTTGACTTTCCTATATATCCCTTTCCCCGTCCTATCCCCACCAATGGTATAAAATCCAACCCTCCCAACACACGCGCACGCGCACACACATAATCCACTATCGTCCCTGCAGGGTTCACCGTCCGCACCAAGATACCACGAAATTCATAAAATAATTGTAATAGTATTACTAACTAAAAAGTTTAGTTGATTAAGTTTAATTTTTCATGGAATCTTTTAATAATCTGTAAGTTTGTTTCTTATTACAATAAAGATTTTATAAAAAATCAATATGTATAAATGCATGGGCTGTATATATTATTTATACTTCATGTATTAGAAGCTTATTATTGAAGATAGAAAATTTTGCAGGCCATTACCATCCTATGTTGGAAAATTTTTCTGATTTTTTATTAAAATATTTTTAAAAATAATTCGAAAGTTTAATTTTTTGTTAGAAAAATTTCAAAATGAAATTAAATAAAAATACTATATAAAAAATGATTAGAAAAGACTTGTGAATCGAGATGTGCAGAGCACTATTCTATAAGCGAAATTGCTTCTTCACTTGCGAAGCTTTCCGACAATTACTTTCAGCGATCCAACAATCACGTTCCACTCCGTCGGCATGTTTTCGCGCAAAACGAACTCAACAAGCTTCAGATCCAGCAAATATGAGAAAGTTCTGCGAAAATCGGCGGAAACGATTAATGGCGAGAAAGCAGGAAAATGCGAGATAGAGAATAAAGTTTTGCTCTTCGGTATGCTTGGGTTCAGGTTGAACTCATGCAATCTCCTCCAATATATATAATCAAGTCAAGAATTTTGCTTAATTCCGTATAGAACAAAATAAGTTTAAGATTATACGAGATACGGATTAGGATTAGGATAAAAATATAACCAAAAAATAAAATAAAATAAAATGAGTGCATGGACCACGCGCGCTGCCGCCCGTCCGGCCCTGCTCGTGCCATGCGTGCGTGCGTGTGTTAAGTCGAGAGCATAACTCTCATTTTCTCCTAAGCAACTAGCTTGTGAATAAAACAATATATAAATTATAATAAAACACCTTTAGTTTTTAATGTGGGACTAAATCTCACATATAAAAACCTTAATTGGGCTTTCAGGCAAAATCCATCAAGTATTGAACTGTCCAAAAGGCCTAATAAGTTTTAAATCACCAAAAACCAACAAAATCCAACATCCTACTGTAGCGCCTTGCTTCCTAAGTGTCCGGGGTCACTTATCCTAAAATTGCTCTAATCTTAGCCAGTTTAATTTTCTTAATCTCTTGAACCTAACAACCGCACAATATGTTAGAACTTAGTTAAGGAATTTAGTTATCCTAACTTAGTTTTCTACCGTTAGATTTTTCTCTTTTATTATTTTCATCCGTTCGATTATACTATTCAACTTACCACCCACTCAGCACTAGGATGCTCACATCATCCTAACCGCACATCTTTTAATCCAAGGATAGAAAACTTCATAGCACCAAGTCATTGGTGCTATTAATAGGATCGGAGATTTTGCGGAGCGGGGAGTAATATCCCCACCCCCCGTCCTTGTGAGAAGTGGGAATTTTTCCACGACCCCATCCCCACGGAAACAAAATCCTTTCCATCCATGCTTCATTCAAGGCGCATCCCCGTGGGCACCTAAGTCTGTGAAAAAAATATTATTTTTATGTGAGATTCATCTCATACTTTCAGCTAATGAATCTGCTCTAATGCCAATTGTAATAATCCAGTCCGCTAATACTAATAACTTATTAAGTCCAAATCGATCCTAAATCCTATAAATTTTTAAATATCACGAATCTTTATGTAAATATATATTATGAGTGTATCGATCACAAGCGACGCTCGTTGTTTAGAGACACTAGCAAACATCAAAGTAACCTTTATTCATGTAAGAGTTATCAGTTAGTTTTTTAATTTTCTATTTTAACTTCTGCTTCTTCCTCTATTTTCTTGGGGTTTTTTTTTTTTTTTTTTTTTTTTTTTTTTTTTTTTTTTTTTTTTTTTTATTTTAAGTTTCCTCCACCAAAGAGAAATGGAGCTAAGTGAGTTAATAATTAACTCACACCTGAATAAAGTATGGGCACACGTGTGCCCATATGTTGGCATCTATGATCAAAGTACAGGCACAAGTGTCAAGGCTATTAGGTTAATAATTAAATTAGATGATGATTAAATAATTGATAGTGATATCATATTCTATTTTACTAAGATGCCATTGATATAACACAGAGGAGATATGATATTGAATGCGCACCTCTGGTACTGCCAACACAAACAGACAATCACAACTCTCCAAATAAGTGGCTTTACTCTTTTATCATCAATGATCAATTTTATTAATAAAGTAGAAAGTTTTACTTAATAACTTTTACCTTGGACCAGGTTAAAAGAGAATATCTCTCTTTCCCTTGGAGTAGAATGGTGTGTACGAGGGACGTTAAATCTATCTATCAGTATCAAAGCTATAATTAGAAGCGAGAAAAATGCCAACACCCACCTCCAAACACTGCATACCACTTCAGAATAACTCATCATAATGAACTTGATCATCCTGGCATACGTTATTCATCATCACCAATACTACCCGAGTCATACCTCTCTTGTCATGCATGTATCGGGCCTTCCTCGCGTACATGCATACGTTATTCATCATCACCAATACTACCCGAGTCATACCTCTCTTGTCATATGCATGTATCGGGCCTTCCTCGCGTACGTCAATCATACCAATTGATCTTAATCTGAGTGCTGCGCAGCATAATATCGGCACACAAAGTATGCTAGCTTCACTACACCCTGCCCATATCTGAACTATCCTGTTATACAGATCTTAGGTCAAATCCTACCCTACTTCACTGGCAGCATTAATATAACACCTCAAAAGTTCCATATCGGATGAGAAAATAATTCTGATTAGAATATATAAAGTCTCACACGCTAGTAATAATAACCGAGCTTAGGCATTTTGGGCCGGTGGTTAGATCCAACGAGTTATTATTGCTAGCGGGTCGGGTCGTTACAATTGGTATCAAAGTTGAATACCAGCCGGAAGTATGAGAATTAAGTACTATACGGCGCAAAGTGCTACACCAATGGGTTTGGTGAGAGCCGCTTCTTGAACTCGTAGGAACCACCTCTAGAATCTCACATCGTCGGGTAATTCTGATCTGTACGTATGTGATCGATCTGAATTTGAAGCTGACGAGAACGTCATGATCTAAACAGATCCATAGGAATCATCTCTAGAATCTCATATTGCCTGGTAATTCTAGTCGGTATGTTTGTGATCTGGATTTGGAGCTGATAAGGACGTCATGATCTAAATAAGGGGAGTTTGTAATGTCTCAATCGGATAAAAAAATAATTCTGATTAGAATAAATATATAAGGCCTCACATACTAGTAATAATAATTGGGCTTCAATATTTTGGGCAGGTAGTTTGAGCCCAATGAGTTGTTATTATTAGCGGGTCGGGTCGTTATTATTAAGCCATATTTCAGCCTACTAAACTCAGTGCACTTCAAGTTTGTTTATCCTTCCCTACATCTCCACTCCATATATTATGAGAATTTGGTTACTGCCAATTATTGGATTAATTTTTCTAGTCTAGAGAATCACATATAGCCACATATCTCGCTACCTCGAGTCCTCGACTCCATCATCAATACCTTAGACCTCTGCCAGACATACAACATACACCTCGGGCCTTTGCCTGGTACCCAATACCTTGGCTTTCTGGCTGGTCCACATAACTTGTTAATATCCAAATAGAATGTGATCCATTCTTTACCACAATATAGTATATATAATGTCACGTTCCAAACCCGAGGCGTAACAGACGTCGCATATCTGTTAAACTAGCAAATATGCAAGGCTACAGAATCAGACAGAAGCTAGCAAAAAGATGATTACCAAATTTTTTACTAAATCCAAAGAATAATAGGATGCGACTAAGAAATTGAATTTTAACTAAAATCAAATGAAATTCTAACATCTATAGAACTAAAGCTTACTAAGAAACACCATAAATTCGGTCCACTAAATATCATAATTAACCAAGGTAAGTACAAAAAAATAACGAAATAAAAGATAACAAACGATCATTTACGAAGTTCAAAAGAATATTCACATCTAAATATGTTAGGCATAAAACTAAAAGGACTAAAAATTAAAACTAGCTACGTCTAACGTTCACTCGGTCTCAGCCCCGCCCAGCAAATCGGTCTCGGTACCTGGGTAAGCAACCATACACCACATTAGTCGGATTAAGCATACAATACAAATAAATAAACGAATACAAAAATTAATTCAAGCGACTGATTTTTAATTTGCAAAATTTAGAAAACAAGAATTTATCAAAACTCAAAAATTCAGATTGGTTTGAAATTATAATTTTTTTTCAAATGCATTTCTCATTCAGCAAATAAACGAAATAGATCTTAAGTCTCCGGCACCTAACTATATCATATGATCCGTTGGCGAGATGCAAAGACACCCGAAGGCGTAAACAAAACAGAGGCACTCGAAGGCGCAAACAGAACAAAGGCACCAAAGGTGCATGTACAAAACAGAGGCACCGGTAGGCGCAAACAAAGTAGAGGCGCGAATAGGCGCAGGCACCCGAAGGCGCAATATAAAGACGAAGCTCACTTCTATAACAAAATACATGTCGACATGGCTAACATTAGCATAGCAGAATACCAAGAGACATCATACTTCAAAAATTATCCAGTCACTAATTTACAGAATAGATTATCAAGTTTCAAAATTTTATTTTGCTAAAAGAACTTGTCAATCACAGTTGAAACTCAATTTATAGAAAAATTAATAATATGTTTAACCCTTAATTTTAAAATCTATAAAATAAGATTTTCATACAATCGAAATATTTTCCTAAATTATCTTACGAAAAACTAACGGGTGTCCGGCCGCTTACCTCAAAAGCGGCTTCTAAGTTAAGAAGCTATCCAATCGAAAATTGCACGAGATCAATCGCCGGAACCTAAAATAGAGATATACGATTCTCTATAAGATACTTAAAAATAAACTTACAAAGAGAACATATATATTTAGAAAGCAAGCTTATACAAAAGTTTGAATTCGGATAGGTTCACATAGGTCGACAATATCAACTACAGATGCATGCAAAAGGGCAAAACAGAGCACGAAAGAGATTTAGAATAATGAACTCGAAGAAACTGAATTAACAATCAAGAGAATTGAGAGTTTCAAAAACTAAAATATTCAAAGAAGCAAGATAAGATGAATGAAGTTTTAAATAATAACGAAGGGTCTAATGCTCGAAAAGAGGGTTTTCAGATGTTGAAATATTAATAGGCAATTTACAATCAGATAGGATCGGAATTAGAAACAAAAACAAAGTTCGCCCTCTCTTAGGCATTTTATCGAACATGTAAGGAGCATTACAAGAAGCATGCAGAATATGGAGGATTTATATAACTAAATCAGATAGGAATACAAAATAAAATGATAAATCGAATAACACATATTTAGATCAAAGCAAATCAGATTTTGATAGTTTTAAATTTCGATCATCATGAGGCGAGTACTCAAAATAATAATATAACGATAAACAAGAAGGTTGGATGATCACAAGGTTCGATATAGAGATAAAATAAGGAAAAGAGAAAAACCTTCTCAAAAATGGTGAAGATGATGGCAGGATGCCGTCGATAGTGAACCAAAAATAACGGCCAAAGAGGATTGCGGCGGAGGCAGCTACGGGTGACGGCGATGATCGGATGGCGTCGCGTGCGCACTTGCGGAACGACAAAGGTCATATGGATGCGGTGAGGAAGTGAGAGAGAGCGAGTCGTAGGGCAGGGGAAAAAGAGGGATTGATCGGGTGAGGGTTAGGGAGAAAATTAATTAAGTTAGATACTAATTAAGTAACAAAATGCCGCCGAATCCCTCGAAGATAGAAATTTACGAAAAGGTCCAAACTTAATAAGAATAGGAGTCAAATAAAGAAGTTTAAAAGTACGGGGTGTTACATATAAACTCATCTTATCACAAATTGAAACACAGAAATGTTGGTCTTATACATGATGCCCGATCATGCACTCACTTTTATAAGAAAATAGTGAAGGCATCGGCGCGTTGCAATGGATCAATTCGTTATTATCGGAAATACTAGCTGTACACCCAAAAAAGGTGTACATTTTACATCGCCCATCATAGATTTATAAACTCCTTTATATTTTAATCTTAAAAGCAAATTAAAAATTTTTGACAAAACAAAGAATGCAATATGGGATTTTGGATGGTACGGATGTAAAATTTATACCCCTTTTTGGAGTTTTAAGGTTGCAATATTGCTCTAAAACTTCCCTCACTAGCCCCTGCACTTTCTACATGTTGCTAGGTGGGGGCCCATTACAACCAGTAGCCTCACAATTTACCTCTTTCTAATTAACAACAACATAGGGGCTTGTTTGCAAACTTGCCCTTTTTTTTTTGTATTACGCGCCAAATTGTAGTGGAGAGAGAGAGAAACCGCACTCAACGGTCATCTTTTTGAACTCCGTGTTCTGCGTGTGTGGTGGGGAAAGCTGTTTGCTGTTTTTGATCGAACAGCTGATCCTTCCGCGGCCTCAACGGCTAGTTTTCCCGCGCTTTAGGCGAACCGCTTCGGATTTGGCTGATTGGCTCAAGTCTTAAAATGCTCCATTTCTGTTCCCAACTTTTCATTCTTTATTTATAAACTTCAAATACCGCCCACGTGGTTTCGCATATTTTTACTTTAGTACTCTGTAATTTAAGTATATCAAGTTAGTATCATGTTATTTTATTTTTATCTTTTCGTCAGTTTTTTCATTAATACTTCGTTAAATTATATACAAAAAACTTCAGATATCCTACCTATATTTATCGAATATTCACTTTAGTATATTTTAGTTTTAACTTTGTCATAGATTTAATGAAAAAAATTAATAAAATCGATAATAAAAAGATAAAAATGAAACCATATGGCACTAAATTGATACACTTTAAACCACAGGGTATTAAAGTGAGAAACTGTGAAACCACATGGATGGTATTTAAAGTTTTTCTTATTTATAATAAGATCTTTAGCCTTTAAATCGTCAGCCCTAACTTTTTACTTTTATTTTCAGTTTATTTCCTAACTTTGCTTCCACTATCATCCTCTACGCCAACAACTATCTCGACCTCGCATATGACGCCACCGCCTCTTTTGGAGCACATGGCATTCTTACTACGGAATCAGACGTACTGCAAAACTCTTTTAAAAATTTAATAGAGTCATTGTTGAGACTGACCAAAAATTCTCATAACATGATAATACTCTATATGAGTAAGTAGGGTTTTATTATAGTTGACGTGATTTATTGCTATTTACCATTGGCACAACAGGGTAGTAATTTTAGGACAAAAATTTGCTGGGTCATGTGTTGCAGCGCCCATCGCAACCATTGAAAAAAAAAAAAAAAAAGAGGGGGGAAGAGAGCGGCTGGGATGGGCGCCCCGACACACGCGGCGCCCATCCGCCAGCTTGCCCAAACTAATTAGTTTGGGCACGGTGCCCAGCAAATTTTTATTCCTAATTTTGTGAAACTCGAAGTGCGCTTTAATTTTTTATATAATTGATGAAATTAATATCTTCTTCACTCTTCAAAGTTATTAGATGAACGCAATTAATTCTCAGGCCGGATTGTATGCAACTGTACAAGCTTGACTTTCTTTCTTCAATCTTTTAATTTCATTTAATCTTACCTTCGAATATATTTCAATATTAGCACATAAATACTCTAGAAATCAGCCTGTCAATTTCAACCCATATTTGCATGTACTCACGGACTGTCTGTAAATTTACAGGTATAAATATTAGTTTTTCTTATCGAAAAAGTTATGAGTAAAATCAGTGGATACTCGTTAAATTATAAACATTTTAGACAATCCACGACTATCCACGAATATCCGTATATATGTTTTTTAAAAAAATAAAAAATAAAAAGGTGAATACTTCTTTTGTTTTATCCTTTTCTAGAATTCTAGCACTAATTTCTCGTACTGTCATTTTTTTCGTTATTATTTATTATATGCTGTAATATTTGAAATAATAAGTTAAATTTTGATCTTCTAAAAATAATATATATGGTATTTGCCTTTGAAAAGTATAATAACATAAAGAAAGATAAAATAAGAGGAGTCCAGCTATGGTGCTTGTAAAAGCACCAAGCACTTAGTACTTTAAGTTTTCTTACCGTTAGATCTACTCCTCGGATCATTTTCAACCATTAAATTATACTATTCAACCAACCACCCACTAAACCCTAGGGGGCCCATATCATCTTAACCGCATATCTTTTAATCCAATGGCTAAAAATCTACAAGCACCAATAACTTGGTATTTTTAAAAGCATAAGGGCTCAATTCAAATAAGAGTACCTTATAGGTAACCTGCATATCCACCCGCCCACATGCAGACGGGTATAAATAAGGACAATGTATTGGATGTGGCCCATGTGATTTATTAAAGCCGATCTATAAAGATACAGTCGGTTTATTGAAGTTGATCTATAAAGATACGATAGATCTAACGGTTAAGATGTATCTGGACACGTCTTTAATAGACGAACGTGATTTAGCATCCTTACATCAAGTTATATATAAATATGTAATATACGGGAGTTCCGGTCTAACTTTAATCCTATTTTCTGTGACGGCTTCATCTCCGGGGATAAGAAAATTAAACTCGAAACATTCCGCTCTTTTACAGATCGCGAACGAGAATGAACCACGAGCAAGAATAGCCGTTTGCAACCCGGATATTATGACCGTTTACAACCCGGATATGAAAATCGAAATCATAGCAGAAGATACGATCTTAATTATTATTAAAGTTTAACATATGATATGAAAGCCGTATTTTTTGCCAGATTTTTGTTTCTTTTATATTTCTTTAAATTTTCTTTTCATTAAAATAAATAAATAAATAAATAAATTTATCGATTGGTTTGCGTTAATGGTGATATCGACGGGTCTCAATTGAGACCAGCGTTTGGAGAAACAGTGTCACCGGCCCGGCCGCGTTAAGCGATTCAAAAAGTTTAAAAAAGAAAAAAAGACAGTGTCAGACCGGTTTCGGCCGTGCTAGGCGGCCGGGGCCCACGTGTACGGCCCCATTAGGGGCTATATGAGGCAACCTCTATGGTGGATGCAGTCAACAATAAAAAAAAAAAAGAAAAAAAGAAGGGAATTGTTTATTTTTTTAAATTAAAAAAGAATTATATATATATATTATATATATATATATTATATATAGAAGAGAGAGTCCGGGCACTATACATATCCGATTAGTATCAAGCCTTCGGTACTATTGAGTTTTCTACCATTTAGATGGCTATTCCTGGTGATCATTTTCCACCCGTTAAATTATACTATTAAACCAACCACCCACTCAACCCTAGGGACCACTATCACTCCTAACGCACATCCTCAATCAACGACCGAAAAACTCAATAGTACCTAAGGGCTTGATACTATTGATAGTATAGTAGCTATATTCTATATAGTAGAAACGAGGCTGGCTCTTATCAAATAGCACCAGCTATTGGCACTATGATTTTTTTATGTCTTGGATTTGAGAAATGGATAGTAGGATGATGTGGACCCCATAAGGTTAAGTGAGTAGTTGTTGAATAGTATAATCTAACGGGTAAAACTAATCAAGGATTAAACCTAACGTGTGAAAAATTCGGCATAAGCACCAAAAAAATTTCTTGGTGCCCTATTGATAGTACCCTGCGGATTCTCTCTCTCTCTCTCTCTCTCTCCTCCGCCCTGCGGCTCTCTCTCCCCCCCCCCTCCCCGCATCTCCTCTCTCTCTATAATATATACTATAATATAATAATATATATATATATATATATATTATGAGTTCTCGCTTACTCTTATGAGTATGATTATCCTCATACTCATAAGTTATTTTCGGCGATAGAGTTTTCCGATCGTACGATCTACACCATTAAATGTTATCTAGAGTATGAAAACGCTCTAGAAATCAAAATTTTATAACTTTTCAACATCATTTACCCTTACGAACAAAAAGTCACAAAATTGACAATTTTTTACGTACTGGTATAGAAGATATTTGCTAGTTTAACGGTATACCAAAGAATCGAAATCGGTTGAATTTTTGATAGAAAATTCTATTCACTACATAGATAAATATCAATGACTCCCGATTTTAATTGAAGGATCCGAACCATCCATTTTTAAGACGTCGTGTTCGATTTTGACCCATTCATTTTATAGCCGCTCTTGATGAACTTTATTATGATTTCGAAAAATTAACGAAATTTATTTTTAGAAGTTTTAAATACTGTAGATCATATTAACGGGTGGATCGTTGATTCGAAGTGCCATCATGAAACAACTTATTAGAATGAAGAGGCTCTATACTCATAAAAATATAGTCAGCCCTAGCATATATACTATATATATTATATATTAATATATATATATATATATATATAGAGAGAGATGAGAATGCGGAACGGAGAGAGAGAGAGGGAGAGACCCGAGAGACGATCCAGGGAGGGTCCCCGAGAAGCTCCCCACCGACCGCGGGGCCGGAGGTCGAGAGAGAGCGACCGACTTTTCCTTTTTCTATCATAGAGAGGAGAGAGAGGTTGGAGCTGGGCTACTCATTAGTACGCAAATCCATGTTGTTACCAGTTTTTAGCCTAGCTTTGATCAACTCTTTTCATTATTTCTAACCATTGGATTAAATACTATAACCTAGTGGGGACCACTCAACCCTAGGGGGACCACTCAACTCTAACCGACTAATATCATTCTGACCCTACAATTTTTCATCCAAGGGTTAAAAACTTGATAGCAAAAAGAGCGTTTTACTATTAATAGTATTCCAGCCTAATTCTATATATATATATATATATATACATATATATATATATTTTGGTGTATAATAACGTGACTTGTTCTAAGAAATCTATATATTAATTAAAATCATGTGTAATATTTGGTATTTCTCATATATGATTTTTGTTCTACTATTTTGCTTTTTTTTTTTATGATTATAAAGAAGTGTGTTTAGATTAATTTTTGCGGTGTAATTTTACGTTATTATTCTAAACATACATAAGGTGATTATAAAAATTTAGTATAGAATATATTGACTTCATACAGTTTATAAATTTTGAGTCACATGAGCTTGTTAAGAAAATTACTCTGAACTCTTATTTTATTTCTGCTGCATTTTGTAATACATGAAATTTGTAGGTCATTCAATATTATATAAGGATTTGTAAGATTAACTATGTTTAGGAGTAGGCATAACATCCTACTCATGATATATGATCACTTACGGTATTTTTTATAAAATAATATTGAATTAAAGTTAATTAGAAAATTCATATAGATTCCTAGTTTGATTTTAATAATCATTCAATGTTGAATAAGGTTATTTGTACTTTTCAGTATACTTAGAAGTAGGCACAGTATCCTATAGATAATAAAGAATACATAAGGATTTACTGACAGTGAACTAATGTTTGACTATTAATTGCAGTCAAATAAATAATAATTTTCTCAATTTCGACTGGAATCGGATAATGGATTGAATTTCTAGATAGCGAGATTTTTTATCCCCACAGGTATAGAAATCTCGTAATTTAGGAATTAGTTTTTTGTCAGTTTTATAATTAAAGTAGATAAATTCTATGCGTGTAGTGCCTCTGCCCATAGGAAGGTAGAATTTATTTAATCTGAAGATTATTATCTTATAGTAGGCGATAAAGTTCTATATTTTTTTTATTTTTGCAGCTTCTTTCTCTACTGCATTTTTTAATGATGTTTTTCGTATTTCTATGTTTACTGGGGGCAACTATTCTGATTGAAAAGAAAGTATTTCTTTTACTTTGGATTATATAGATTTAGACTTGACTCTGCTCGTTGAACAACCGTCTAAGGTAGTGGGGCCAATGACTCCATAGCAGGAATCCGCACAAGAAAAGTAGGAGCGATCCAACCGCTTAAACTTGATACTCATAAAGTCTACAGTATCAAAAAGCAAAATGGGATCAATTCTGAAATGTGATAAAGGTAAGAATTGCCTAAAGGCCATTGAGGAGCAATTTGTCAGCTCCGATAAAGTTTTGGCGAGCTGTGAGGATTGAGATTTTTATTGTGCATATAAACCCTTTGTTGACGATATTTTTGTGTGTAATTTAATTACATAAGCACTCGTTAAATTTCAGGAGAAAAAGTATTAGGATGGAGAAGTTACGCGATCTGTACTAATCACTTAAAGTAAATAGTAACTCCGGCTTTCTGGAGAGGCCAATTAGTGGAGATGGCTTCTGGCGCGTATTGGACTCCGTTCATTGTGATCCAATAGCTCGTTTTCGATGGTGCGACTATCCTGGACCCAATGGCACTGACGGAATTGAGTTCACGATTTTCGAGAAAAAGGGATTTAATTGGATTTACACATATATATGCGTGGTTTTTGAAAAATTGGTGAGGGGATGGGTTTCGTCGCAAATCGGCAACCAAATTTGATGAAACAAAATTGTAGATTCGATGCCCCAGTCGTGTTAAACGCACTGGCGCAATCCAATCGAAAATCCGATTGACGGATCTCCAAAAATCGCATGAAGTTTGCTGAGGGGTCGAAATTGGCAACACGGAAAATTCACAAAAAGCCCCACATTTTATGTACCGTTTTGCGCGATTTCGAACGTCGAGGTGCGTACACGTGAAACACTCGTGCTGTGAGGGACTTGGTTGAAAATTCTCAGCTTTGGGGGACTGTTTTGCAAAAACTGCACATGTATATAATGGTGCAACTAGGGTTTCATGCACGAAACCCTAGCCCTAGTTGTCCCAGCTCCCCTAGCTGCGCCCCAGCCATCTCTACCACCTCCCTGCCCCTCACCGCGCGCACCTCGGCCGCAAGAAAAAGGGTCGGCTTCGTCTCCCTCCACCAATCTCTCTACCCTCTCGGCAGTCGACATAAGGGAACTACCCACACACGTTGGGCCCCTATTCCCTGGCCGAGACCCGACCTCCGGCGCCGCCCCTGCCGGCCCCCGCCGGCCCCCGCCGTCCACATGTGCCTTCGGCGCCGCCTGGGCCATCCGCGGTCACCCACGGGTCGCTCGGGCCGAGCTTGAGCCAACTCGTGGCCGCGAGTTGCCGCCGACTCCTGGACGGCCGCGCTGCCCTCCTAGGCCTCTGACGACCCTCCGCACGCCGTCGCCGCCGTCGCCGCAGGCCCCCGGCTGCCGCCCTTGCTCCTTGTGGCCACCCTATGCGGGTTCGGCCAAGAATAGGCTCGCACCATCTCCGCGCGCCGCCGCCGCCCACCGTCGGCCATGTTGCCCTCCCTTGGCCTCCAGCCACTCGTCGCCGTCGCCCCGACACTCCCCCGGCCATCGTTGAAACGTGAGCCTGAGCCGAGCAGCACGGGCTCTGCTGCTCCACCATGCCATTGGCCGCCTCCCGCCGCCGGCTAGTACGTGCCCGGGCCCCCTCCGACCGGCTGCAACCTCCCCCTGCCAGCGCGCCTACACTCCGGCCGCCACCGGCCACCCCGTGCTCCACCTAGCTCCGGTAAGCTAGTTTTACATTTCCTGCGCACTGTTTTGGGTTTGGGTTGCTGTTCCGGTAATCCGAGGGCACCCCGACACTCCCGGAAGTGAGCACGATGATCCCTAATCCGCGTCGATCATCGTGCTTACCTCATTTGGGGTCAGCGAAGCCCCGGTTTGCGTGCTAGACACTGTTTAGGCACTGTGCGCACTGTTCGCTGAGTTTCACGTTGCTCCCGCGCTCTCTTCAGTAGTCGGCCATGCTCCGAATCATGAGCACGGCCTCCAGCACAGAGACCTATCAACGGGTGTCTTGGCCAGGCACGAATGTCCTCAGTTTGCGCTGTCAATTCGTAAAACCCAAAAAATCACATAAAATGATGTGATTTTATGTAGTTGCAGGGGCTTATGTGCAAATTTACGTTTCGTGACTGCTGTGGCCAGTGTGTGCGGGCACCGGGTGACCTCTGAATTAGTTGTCTAACGTCCCGGGCCTTTTCGAAAATCGAACGTCGATTCCAGTACGATTTTCGGCAAAATCCGCCGACGGAACGCGTTTTCGGTTCAAATTTCTTCCAACAGTTCCTCACGGTAAATTATGTTGTCGCCGAGCCTTGTTGGCTGGTCACCCATATCGTTTCGAGGGTTCGAAAATGACGGGTGAGCGATGGTGGGTTCCAGTGTCGAAATTGACACTTCCGGGAACCCGGATCGAAACGATTATCTGGCGATAATCGTTTCGATGTGGAGAGATGTGTTTGCTGCTAGGTCGCACAAATTATTGTGTTTAGTGGTAGCGGGTGACTCGTGGTACGAGTTGGTGAGTTTCAGGGCAGTTTGCAGTTCCCGGCGGAGTCCCGGTGTGATTTTCGAGACTTCCGGCGAGTTACGGTAATCGATTTTAAGAAACTGACTTCCGTGGGTTTACAGGTGGGGATTGTGAGTTAGTGGTTCTCATTCGTGGGTTGGATTCTAACCCAGTGGACCCTTCGTAGGTCATGTTGACATTCTTCCGCAGTCGGGAGACTAGTGCTACGTACGTACAGGTGGGTACTCCGACCCGAGGTCGATACAGTAGTGCACGCTCGATGACCTCCATTCCACCCTTCTCCTACTATCACTTTGCATTTTATATGTTGAGCCTTGCACCTTTATTATCTCTTTATCACTCTACTTGGTCAGTTTACATATCTAGCATTATAAGTAGAAGTAGAGCAGATTTATGATTACATGTGAGATCTGTGACCTAGTCGGTCGGTTCTTGTATCTCGTATTGTGACCTATTTGGTTAGTTCATTGCATCTGGTATTGTGACCTACTTGGTCAGTTTGACTACTTGGCGACCTACACGGTCGGTATACCCTGAGGGGTAGGATTATCGACTAGTTGCCGACGTTTGGCTATTGAGCATATCAGTATCGATTGCCACTGCTCGTACGCATTTCACTAACACCAGCGGTCTGATCCACTGTAAGAGGGTGTTCTTTTCCAGAAAAGTGATTGGGAATGCCAGCCCGTGAGCCCGGGAGCTTTATGCCAGGGTTATATGCTTTCAAACCCCGGTGCTTATGTGAGGGTCATATACCGTTCAGACCCGGATGCTTATGCGAGGGTCATATGCCTTTCTGACCCAAAAGCTTATGCTGGAGTCATATACAAATTAGAGCAATTGTAGCATAGGCTTGAGGTGTGCGGACCAACATGGCAGATTTCTGAGTTGATGCATACATACAGTAGCGGTAGTGATTCATATATATCTCTCGTTTTCTTGTTATCATTGCTTCTGTATTACCATTATCTATTCTTTTGCTTATCCTCCTTGACTAGTGAATACCCTCGCCCTCGTCGGCTTGTGGTACCCACCGGGAGGGGAGACATGTGTACATATTCTCACCCCCCATCCCTTTTCAGGTGACGTCGCGGGTACAAGTCGGGATGGTACGTGAGGTGTGCATCTTAGCGAGCGATAGAGCTATCGGCCCGCCGTTTTGGTTAAACTTCTTAAACTTGCCTTTTTAAATAATTAATTTAGACTTATTGGTTCAGTGGTTTCCTTTAATTGGATAATTGAAATTTTGTAAATGTAATAAAGGACTTGTGGTTTCTTTTGAGATGAAAACGATTTTCTACCCCTCGTGGTAGCGTGTTTTAAAATAAAAAGATTTCCGTGTGGGAAATGGCTTTGAAATGGTTTTTCGTGGTTTCATAATTTTTTGGTGTTTCAAAATGAGTTTCCAAATAGGAAACATTTTAAACTAATAGACGTGAATTTATATATATCTGTGATGAAACGAATGTGAATGTGAATAGTGAATGTATATGGATGTTCATATGCATGTGGTTGTATCTTGTACTTGTGCGACACCGTGTAAATGCAGGGAAGACTCTTCCCGTGTAAACAGTAGATTTTCTGTATTTGTAGCAGATCTTACATACTCTGGGGTCAAGGTTTTCAAAAAAAAAAAAATTGAGCACTTCTGCATCGATTTTTAAAGCCAAAGGGACCCCGGGGCGTGACACGAGGACGCTGATGAAGCGACTTTCGGGGATCAAGTACAATCAAGCCAAAAGTGTGCCGCGAGCATATCATGAAGATGCGGAACATAGCAGTTCAACTAAAGGTTTTAAAAGTTGAGATCTCCGATACCTTTTTAGTCCATCTAATTCTAAAATCATTACGTCTGAGTTTGATCCCTTTAAGATTTCCAATAACACACATTAGGATGAATGATCAATAATAAATGAATTATTGACCATGTGTGTTCAAGAAGAGAAGAGACTTAAGTAGGAGAAGTTGAAAATTATAACAGAATATGTTAATCTGGCAACTCAGTGTAGAAGGAAAAAGTGTAAGGGTGCCTCCAATTATAAGAAGTTAACTCAGTTACCAATAAAAAATTCTGGCAAGAAAAATCAATTCTACTTCTATAAAAAGAAAGGGCATATAAAAATGGACTACTTGAAGTATAAAGCTTGGTTTGAGAAGAAATGTATTGAAACTATTTATATTTGTTATAAATCTCATTTAGTTAATATTTCTAAAAACACCTGGTGGATTGACTTTGATACTACTGTACATATCTCAAATATTATACAACAAATTGGAAGGAAAAAAAAAAAAAAAAACCAGAGAACTTACAAAATCTGAGGCAATCAATCGCAGATCAACCGTACAGAAGCAGTCAATTTCCTGAGACAGTAAAATTATTCAATATTTTTTTAAAAAAAATAATAAGCAGCCAAATTGAAATTCAAAAAAAAAATGAAAGGTAGAAACTAAATCAGAGAAGAAAAGAGCACCAGCAAAGAAATAGAGATTTTTTACCGTATATTTATGGAGGCATTTTATATAGGTAAAATAAATTGCATTTAACGTAAAACGACCCTTCAGATTCAACAAATACATGTATCCGAGTCAAAGGGAGAGTAAAGAATTAATCTGAACCATTTTTGCGACCGAAGGAGGATCAACCGGCAGGAACGAAACGTTGCTAACGAAAATGGAGTGACGGGAAGAAGAACCGACAATGAACTTGGCCCACTTTTCTGTCTAGGGAGGACACATCAGGAGCCGGAGAGACATCTAGGGGGGTGAGCGGCATCTAGGGCAAACAGTTTAGAGTTAAAGGTGGTAACCAGTTGGAAGATGAACCAAGTACATTGAACTAAGTAAATGGGAACCGAATGAGCAATTACACGGGAAGAAGATGAGGAAAAAAAAAAACACTGACAAGGCCTTATAATTAGGATGAATGATAGATTCTATACAAATCAATTAAATGAAAATCATGTGAGCAATTAAGTGGGAAGAAGATGACTAAAAAAACTGAGAAGTGGGGCTCATGACCCAAGATGAATGATAGCTCTCACATAAATTAATAATTAAATAAGATAATTTAGTATGACAGATAGGTCCTGCAAAAACACAAAATTAAACTAATATCACTACATGGACAAAAGGATATGGACAAAAGGACATGAATTTTTATAGGAATTTATAGATAACGCATGGCCAATTAGCTGTTTCTTGTGCCAACTCCCTATTTTCTCACTAATGAAACTTTACAATTTTCTTTATTCTTTTCTACCAGGGGATGTCCCAACTCCCAAGAGTTAATGGCCAATTAGCTGTTTCTTGTGCATACAAAGACATTAGATTCTCAAGTCACACTTGAAAGAAGAAGCCAATATATGTTCTTGATCTGTAAGTAATTGTACTGACATAATTATTATTACTAGCTAAGTAGACGTGCAATATATATATGTATCAAATTTTGGAGCAGGACTGCTGTGCTCTCAGGAGCACGGAGGCTAAGTAGACGTGCAATATATATGTATCAAATTTTGGAGCAGGGCTGCTGTGCTCTCAGGAGCACGGAGGCCTCCGTGCTTCTGAGCCGTTTTCAATGATGGAGTTTCCGAATCGACGATCGGCTTCGTTAAACTTGATCTAGCGTATTTGAAGTTTCTAGAAAATAATTTTTGCGATTTTTCGATATCATTTACCTAATAATCGAAAGGATTCAAAATCAATGATTTTTAACGGCTGAAAATAAAAATCCTATAAAAAGTGGTAATATAGCAGTAAAATTTTTGATCAAAAATATTGATCTTGTTGTAGATAGTATAAAGAATTTTGTATCAAAATTTCATCTAATTTGAATACTTCTACACCGTTAAACTTAAAAACAGCAGATATCAACCATTAAAAATTATGAATTTTGAATCCTTTCGTTCACTAGGTAAATGATATCAAAAAATCACAAAAATTATTTTCTAGAAACTTCTAATGCGCTAGATCAAGTCTAACGGAACCGACCGTCGATTCGAAAATTCCATCATCGAAAACGGCTCAGGAGCACGGAGGCCTCCGTACTCCTGAGAGCACAGCAGCCCTGCTCCAAATTTTGACTAAATTGACAAAATACGGATTAAGTAGACATGATTAAAATGGATTTGAAGAAGTTTAGACATGATTTAAACGGATGCCAATATATGTTCTTAATCTGTAAGTAACAGTAAAGCTGCTGGTTCAGGGGCAAGGCAAAGAGAGAGAGAGAGAGAGAGAGAGAGAGAGAGAGAGAGAGAAATTAAATCGATGTTCGTTCGAAGGAGAGGAAAGTAGGAAGCCGATTTACACTTTACTTTTGCTGGAATTTGTGGTAATCGAAAGGAATTGAAGTTAAAGTGCAGTTTGACCTTTCGTTGGATTTTAGGAGTTTCGGAGTTCAGATTCTTCAGTGGAGCATTTGGAGGATTCCACCGAACCTCTTGTCACTTCCCGCGGAATTAGAATTACCTCACTCAGATCATCAAGGTAATCTAGTTTCGTCCATCTACACCTTTTGTTGATTAAATCACCAAATTGAGGAAATTTAGTATTTCTTTATTTCGCTAGTACACTTGCTGATTTTAGAGTTTCTAAGTGGATCCTTGCGGGACGTGAGCCGAGGAGAGGTGCATGAGAGGTGGATTTCTCGCCGTGACCGGATTAACAATTCGAGGTGGGTTACGAGTTGTTGAAAACAGTGAAGTTCCTACTATATCTTCGTTGATGCAAATACATGTCTATATGCTATGTATGCTCATGGAGGATAATGTTAGTGTAAATTGTATCGGAAAGTAGAATTTTATTTTATTTTATTTTATTTTTGAGAAAAAGGTAGCAAGTTATCTACTTCATTTATTAAGCAAAATGAACTAAGCATGCAAGTTGAAAGCAGCTAGGGTTTCCGAAAAAATAGGCAAAAGAGGTAAAACTAAGAAACAGAAAAGAGCTAGCTAGGCGAGATGAAGCTAGTGACGCATCAACGCAGAGCGGCCCAATTGGTGATCAGAAGATTAACACATCCTAGAGACCTGGAAGCATCGGTCGGGATACCCCGGAAGATGGAATTGTTGCTATCCCCCCAAACGATCCACCAGATTGCTGTGAGAAGGGTCAGACCTTGTGTTCTCAGAGTCTGCAGGGTTGGTAGAAGTTCGTTCCCAAAGACTTCGGACGTCATTCGTGGTGCCATCAAATACGACCGAGCCTTCCGCGCTGAAGAGGAGGTATCATACATAAACACAATTGTGGAATAGGTGATCACAGCTTTCCGTAATAACCGCGCAGAAGACGCAGTGTTGATCTACAAGTACGCCTCGGAGAAGTAATCTGTCGGCAGTTAGTAATCTCTTCCGCAGTAACAGTCATTGCGATTAGGTATCTTCTTGCATTTATCTATTTGTATTAGCATCGATGCATGATTCAGTCATTCTCTTCTTGATCATTACTAGTGTAGAAGCATGACAGAAAATAAAGAGTTATTATTTATAGTATTCTCTGTAGCTCAGTTTATAGTAAATTTAGTTGTTTTTCACTTATTCTCGCTTCAGGTAGACCTAGTGGGTGGTTGTCGCCGATCGTATCCACTGGAAACTACTGTTTAGTAGTTCTTACACCCTCTTATGGTTTTCTTTTCAGAGATAGGTGCACCATTCGCTGACTGAGATAAGAGAATTGCGCAATAGATAGCATCCCCTACCAGTGTGCATATACTACATAGGACCACCAGATAGAGAGTTGTTCTGTACTACATCTCTGGATTGGTGAAGGCCAAGGCCTTTTGTTGTTTACTTTACTTTTTGGGGTTTGTTTATTTAGCACTTATTCTAGTTCTTGTGATTTGGAAAAACTTTCAGTTGTGATCTCCAGTGTTACTTTGCTAATGCTAGATTATGTTGGTGCTTCGTTCGAACAGAAAAAATTATGTCCATTCGGCGGGTCTGTTAACATCCCCGTGGCCTTTTGCTGCTGTGGACTGATATACTTATTATTACTAGCTAAGTGGACGTGCAATATATATGTACTGAATATTGACTAAATTGACAAAATACGGATTAAGTAGACATGATTAAAATGGATTTGAGGAAGTTCAGATTGAATTTGGATCGAATTGATCGAAACGGAGTTACGAAAGAAGTGAACCTGAGTTCCGAACGTTTTGGGTGCCCGGAATAAGACTTTGGGCAGCCAAAAAATGTTTCGATTGGCCCAGTTGAGCATCCAAAACAAGCAGATGCTCTACTCGAGGGTTGGCTCGCGAGAGGTCAGCTTTCGGGCGTCCGAAAACCCTTCCGAATGGTCCCAGCAGCCGTCCGAACCTTTTCCGGACGCTCTACCTGAGAGCTCGGGTGCACGAAGGATTAAACTTTTAAGCAACCGAATGTCCCTCCGGGCGTATGGAACACCTTCCAAATGGCTTCCGTGGGCGTCCGAATACCTTCCGGACGCTCAACCGAGAATACTGGTTGTGCAACTCATTAAATAATCGGACGTGCAGTCTTCCCTGCACGAGCCCAAGATGTGGTTCAAGCAGACTAGGCAGGTGTTTGGATCACTAACCACATACTGCCACGTAGTTTTTGAGCGCCCGAAAGTTCCAGCAGGCGCCTTAGCCTTTAACCAAAAAAAGAAAAAGAAAAAAGAGTAGGACTACTATAATTTTAAGAGCACAAAAGCCTCCATACTCCTAAATTATTTTCTATGATAGAATTTTTGAATTGACAATCAGCTATAGTAAGCTTAATCTAGAGTATTTGAAGTATTTTAAAAATAAATTTTACGATTTTTCAATATCGGTTACATAAATGGCTCAAAACCATTGACTGAAAATAACAATCTCACAAAAAGTAATAATATAATATCGAAATTTTAGATCAGAAATATTAATTTTGCTGTTAATAATTAAAAATTTTTCTCTCAAAATTTTATTTGATTTGAAAATCTATACACAGTCAAACTAGTAAACAACTCACATTAACCATTAAAATTATTGATATTAAACCCTTTTAAACACTAGATAAATGATATCAAAAAAATCATATTTTTAAATATTTTAAATACCCTAGATCAAATCTAATAGAATTGATTGTCGATTCGGAAGTCTCATTATATAAAACAAATTACGAGAACGAAAACCTCCGTACTCATAAAAGCACAATAGCCTACTCGAGAAAAAATGGGACTTTATCAAAAAATGCCATTCTCATGATTGCAAGCACAATAGCTATTCACTGCTTTGATATTAGAACTTCCAAAGAATCTATTGTTCAAACTACCAAGATTGTGATTTGATCCACTTCAAAAGTTAAGAAAACATCCAAACTTCATAAATTAGTCATAATCATCCAACCAGGTGAAAAGATGTTAAATCTCTAATAGATGAAAAAGGCAAGTTTTTGAAATTTCAGGTTCAATTTCAGTGGGGTTAAGGTGAAACAACCTATAGCTTGAATCTAAATGACCCTAAATTGAATTGTTAGGCCCAGACTAAGTTACTGAATCAGGGGACCTGAAACCCACCTTCTCCTGCCCAATTTCAGCTCTATCAATTGGAATATGTTGCTGCTGCTGGAAATCCTCAAATGAAACATCAATGGAAGGTTGAATCTGTAGGGTCAAATCTGGTTTACTCTGCAACAATTGAAAAAGCTAACAAGTAAAACTAATTGATTTGACTCCAATCATATAGTAGTCCTTGATAAATCTTTGTATCGACTATTTATTCGCCCGCTAATGCATTGATTCTGCTGTATAATAAATTTGCTAAATTACAAAGGCCACCCTTGCGCACTTGCGCTTTACCTTGTGTCTCAATCACCCTCTTGCATATGATTTTGCTTCAATTTGAAGCTTGCATTTTATCACTGTGTACAGGATCATAAGTAATCCCAAACCTCGCACATGTCAATTTGACCTGTTTGATTCAGAAGAGTAATGCTGATCCCCTTTCTGAATTATGTTTATTTCCTTCTGTTTTCCAATTTACTTGATGAAGAAACTTCTTGGAGATTCAAAAGAGTGATTACTTACAGAAGCTGTAAGGATCAGTGAGGCACAGCTTCTGTAAGAAATCACTCTTATGAATCTCCAAGAAAGTTCTTCTTTAAGTAGATTGGAAAACAATAGGAAATAAACATAACCCAACAAAGGAATCAACATCCCTTATGAATAAAGCAAGTCAAACCCAAATTATTCCTTTGAAATCTGCAGGTAAGGCATCTATCAGCTCTTCACTCCTATCTTCTGTTGGACTCGAAAAAACCCTAACTAAGAGTGAGGTTAGTTCGAGAACTAAGTTATGTTCCTACGTCCTCTCTGAATAAACAATTCCTTAAAGGCATGCAAAAAATTGAAAAAATTAAACTCAAAACATACACAATTCTATACAGATATACAGAGCAAACTTGCAAAGTTGTGCTACATATCGTCCTTAGTTATTACTAATATAACTGGTGATTTTGAGATACGAAACTCTTAACTAGCAACAATGCCAACTGATGTTATACAGAAGAAACATAATAATTCTAAAGAAGATCACTGTTAATCTCATTCAACTTCAAACTATTGATGAATCAAGCGATGTAAAAGTATGTTCTATTACCTGTATTACCCTCTATAATTTCTTTCCATGATGATCACTATGAATAAAATAGATTTATACCATCATTGATCCTCTATAATCTCTTGCCATTACCCACTACGTATTCGTCACAATCTCTCTAGTCCAAGTTCCAACCAACAGTTAATTTTCTCTAAATAATACAACAGTATCTTGACCCCAAAGAAATAAAAATTTTCTATCCATGGATGGTGAAGACAAACCACTATCACAAGAAGATGACATAGAATGCAAATGTACGCATTCAATAAAACTACCAAAAGAGCACAGATATCTCACTTTGGTGTTAGAATAATACCTAGAAACATAAAAGGCTATGCACAACACAATCTTACCAGCAGGGCCCAGGTCGGAGACATTGCTTAGCGTAAATGAAGACGTTCTGACCAAATTCAAGAAAATAAGTCATACATGTAAGCTAGATCAAAGTGATGCATAAGGTATGGCCTATTTAGTGACACCCGGACATAACATGTCATAGAGACGTAGCAAGAAGGTAATAAAATTACATCAGAAAACAACTTATAACACAAAAAAAAAAACAAAAAACACCAGGTATGACAGAGAAACAAAAATACAAAGCTATTACAAATTACTCACGTTCAATGTAACACACTGAGTCTTTGATCGAGAACTTTGTGTGGAATTTCATGGTTTTAGCACATAGAAATGCCAGAATTAATTAAACAGAAAAGGGAGGGAGGGGTTGAAGAGAAAAGAAAAGGTATCAGTTTTTGCTCATTGTACATGCAACTATGTAAATAGACCCAGCTAATCGCAGCAATACTGAAACAAATAAAGCTCAAATAATGACTTTATAGAACAAACAGTGAAGAAAACAAACTACATATGACAGAAACTTTTCCATTAGGGTTAATTGCATACACGTCCCTCCAAACATAGTGAATTGCATATCTATCCCTGCAAAACTTAATTTCCATAAGTTGTCCCTGCAAAAGTCCTAATGTATGCAAATATGTCCCTGCCGTTAGTTTCCGTTAGAGAAATTTCGTTAACCATAATTAAAATACTTAACCATGATTAATTAATGAGTGAAATGACAATTTTACCCTCTTCTTCTTCTCTCCCTCTTCCTTTTCCCTCTTCTTCGTCGCCGGCGAGAGAGGAGATGCGGCGGCGGCAGCGAACCCTCTCCCTCTTCTTTTTTCTCTTCCCTCTTCCTCTCCCTCTTCCTTTTCGCCCTTCTTCTTTCTCTCCCTCTTCCTTTTCCCTCTTCTTCGTCGCCGGCGAGGGAGGAGATGCGGCGGCGGTGTTGGCGGCGAACCCTCTCCCTCTTCCTCTTTCTCTTCCCTCTTCCTCTCCCTTTTCCTCTCCTTCTTCCTCTTCCCTCTTCTTCTTCCTCTCTTTCTTTCTCTTCCCTCTTCTTCGTTGCCGGCGAACCCAACCCCGCACCGCCGCCGCCGCCGTCCGCTCCAGCGGCCCGAAAAGGAAGAGAAAAAGAAGGGGAAGAGGGAATATTTTGGAGGGATATATTTGTGAAGGCAAAAAGGTCATTTCACAAGAAAACTGTTAAAAAATTAACAGTTTCCTAACAAATTCTAACCAGGGGGACATATCTGCATATATTAGGACTTTTGCAGGGACAACTTATAGAAATTGAGTTTTGCAGGGATATATCTGCAATTCACTATATTTGCAGGGACGTGTATGCAATTAACCCTTTCCATTATTATCTGTCGAGTAAACAATTATATCATCCTATTAATCTACAGAGTTAACCTGAACATAGTATACTAACATACAACAGTAAAGAATAACTCTTTGGACATACCATGAATACTGAAACCAAGTTATTCCATCTCTGATGCAACTTTCCTCAGTTTGATAGAAAGCATTTAGATTAACTGAGCACTTCCCGTAGCAAACAATTCCGGTGTCAATAATTTGTCCTGACGACCTATCCTTCGTAACAACAACAAAGTAGGAGCAAAAGGGGTTTTCTTGGATGCAGGAGTTTTTCTTTATCTCATAGATCAAGCGCAGTGCCCCTTATTAGTAAAACCCAAATATACCTCTAGCAAATAAGCGTGAATTTTTCCTCCTACCTTTGTTAGTACTTCTACTGCTTCTTAAGGGTGTCAAATAAAAGCGCAACAGCCCATTATCTACATTTCCAGGAGAGGAGTAATGAACACTCCGACTCCGACCGAGTCGGCTTTCTCTTTTCGTTTGCCAATCAGGTTTGAGGTTCTGCATATCATCATTAGCAGCATTCACATTCCGTTTCACACTCTGGCTCTCTCTAGATGAACTTGAGCCGTTCCGATTAACATGCACTCCACTATCAGCTTCCGTAGCTTCTATGATTTTATCCTTTCGCCCATCCTTCCAAGATTCGGACAGAGACCTCTCCAACACACGCTCACGCTTCTTTACAATATCCCTCAGAGGGCTAGTAACACTCCAATCCCACACATTGCTCCATCTGTGTGATTTTCTCCTATTGATTCTCGAAATAGCTAAATCTGCAGAGGATTCATCAGCCGAGGGCTGACCATTAGTTTTGGCTGTATCACCACACTCAGCAGATGGGTTAGGGTTTCTGCTCGTAATATCCTCCGCTAATTTTCCTTTTATACTTCTAATCCCATCTTTTCGCTCCTCAAGGCAGGCAAACGAGCAGGCGAGTGCCCTACTCACCACTGAACCATCCCACGAACGCCTAGGGAGTTCCCATGAGCCCCTTCTCGACTCTCGGCACACCATCCAGTCACAAGAATACCGGAAACTAGGCTTTCTTTCCAACGGCATTTCTCTTGGGCGATCAATTGAACACCTTTCCTGCGATCGGCCATCGTTCGAAGTATTCACTTTCTCCCGTGTCAATCCCTTCCTTGGCAAAATCGAGCTCAACCAATACAGCATGCCTTTTCCGTTCAATTTCCGCTCATCCAAAGCAACCATTATCTTCTCATCAGCGGCAACATTCCCCGACGGGGCTGCTTCAGAGCAACTGGCACCATTGTTCCCAATTCTCGAGCTCTCTACCTCTTTCCTCAGAGATTCCTCATTCACGCCATTATCAACAACATCATCCAACTGAAACAGCGAAAGGAGGGTCTTTTTACGCCTGATTTCACCGCGCTTCTTCTCCTCGGCAACGGGGAACGCAACTGAGATCTCTGTTGAGATCTCTTCTACGATCTCGCTCCTGGAGTTGCTCGTGCCGACCGTAGACAACCTCTCCACCAAACAAGAAGGACAGAAACCAGTGAAGATCTCAGTAGGGTGTTTCTGGCACCTCGTAGAGCCGTCATTTTCGCGGTCCATCAAAACATTTAGAGATCAACAAAGCACAAAGGAATTGAGCATTCCACGAACCTGCATTTGCTGTAGCAACGCATAATCCGGAGATTATAGCCCTCAGATCTAAACAAAGAGGCCTTGAGCACGTATAAACATCTGAATCAAGCTAAATCCAAAATTAATTCCTTCCAGAAAACAAAAAAGGTTACACCTTTGGGCATAAAATTGAAACATTAACACATCAAAAAACTCGGAACAAAAAAAAAAAAAAAAAATTCTAATCCGTGATCTTTGCATAGATCTGAAACAACCAAGTAGATCGTAACACCAATATCGAGCTCAAGTACACATTTTTGCCCCAAAATCACAGAGAAAAAGCGACCTCAGAATCGCCAAATCCGATGGAATCTCCGCGAAATCCGATGCTCCGAAACCCTAAAAATGGTAGCAGCTTCTCCCCCCGTGCGCTCTTGGGAAACCCTAGGGAGAGGGAGAAGAGAGGCCCACGAATCGATCGAAGGATCTCCGCGTCGGATAGTTTGGTAAAAATATACGCCGACCCCCCTAAACGATATCCCATTTGAAATTTATTTTTTTCCAAAAATAACTCTTCAGCATTTAATCTTTGCAATAAACTAATTTTTAGTTAATAAATTAGAAATTCTCTCAAATATACTGGTGATTTAACCAATTTTAATAGCTAATAAAATTAACTGGCATTTAATAACTAAAATAAATTACTAGATTTGATAAAAGGTCCCGATCAAAATAAAAATAGAGGTTGGGGCGCGCATTTCAGAGGCGCGTATAGTTGAGGGGTCTCCCTACATTTTTACCACGTAATTAATTTCCCCCATCGCGGCGATCTCACGAGCGGTTGAAGTGACCGTACGTAACGCCACTGGCGTAGGACAAAATTACAAGAATGCCACTGAAGGACCAGTTGCAGCGAGGGGTATTATGGGAAATTCACATGGGCTGTAAGGATCAGAGTTGGGAAGGTCGGTGAGGGGGAATTAAATGACACGTGTCGTGACAAGCTGGCTCGTGAAGGGAGCCGTTGTAAGAGTGGTGGTAATGGAGAAAGGAAACGTTACTCAATGTGTTTGTACTAAACCACAATTTAATAGGGTACTGTACTAGCGTAGCCAGAGATATTTTTTATATTATAAAAATTTTTAAAATTTTAAAAAATATTTCTTTTAGATAAAAATATACACCATTTTGAATTGGTTGCTCGGCATTTCAAAATTATAATTTTACTGACCAACCTTTCGATTTGTTTGATTGAGTCAGTCGACGACACTTTGACTTTTAAAATTTAAATATGTAGTTTATCTTCACAGATTTAATAAGTATATTTTATACAATTTTTACAACTATAAATTTATTAAAATAAATAAATAATTTAAATTTTTAAGTTAAAGAGGATGTTGACTGACTCAAATTAAATAAATTGGAAGGCCGGATACTAAAATCAAATTTAAAAGATTGGATTGTATGTTTGTACCTTTTTATATTATAAAATTATGATTGATTATAATTGCCATTGGAAAAGCATGTTGTCCTATGCTTCTTCAGTGGCAAAAAGTGATTGACTACATTTGATGCATTCAGATATTTATTTATACACTATATCTCAATTCTTTTTTAAATACATCTCAAATTAAAAATTCAATCACTCATTTTTTAACTAAAGAACTACAACTCATTGGATAGTAGAGATTAAATAATTAGATAAAATAAATGACCAACAAAGATGTTGTGTACAAATATACAAATGCACTGGATATATGCAATGTGGATCGAAAGTACTAACCAAAAATTCTATAAGCTCAAACTGGAGAAAAGAGGACACCGATCACACTTAAATTTAATGGACACATAACGATACGGCCTTCGCTACGACTCGGCTCAAATCGGCCTCCGCCAGGAGGCAGGGATGCTAGTCTATTTAAGTCAACAGCCTCTATCTCCCCCGAAAATGCATTTCGCATGTAGGGATCAAACAGAGTGTCACTAGTTTTTATACCATCTGTAAATAGAAAGTAATGATCAATAATATCAAAAATTTTAACTAAAGGAATGAGGATGCTCATCGCACTTGAAGTGTGTAAACACACAACACTAACGTTCTTTGACTATGACTCGATCCAACCTGGCCTCTGCTACGAAGTAAGATACTGGCTCATTTAAGCTAACATGCAATAGTTTTAAAACAAATAAACAACTAAAATCAAATAAAATAAAAGATTAGAAGTAAAATAAATTTTTTTAAAAGTTAGATAGTTGTAAATAAATTTTTTAAAAAATTAGATAATTGTTAACAAATGACTTCAAGTTTAGATTAGTTGCATCTGTTTTACCTATTTTCTTTTAGCAAACATTTTATATCAAGGGAGCCAAATCGACTATAAAATTAGAATTTTTTTCTCCTTAACTTTTCCATAAGCTCCTCAATCAGAGACCCCCTTCTAATTAATATTAAATAGTCATATGGTATAAAATAAAATATTAAGGGCTTGTTTGGTTCATCCATTTTGGGTATGGAATGTGAATCGGTTTGATCAAATCCGGTTAATTTTGTTTGGTTCACATGAATCGGTTTGGGATTCCTATTCCGGACTGGAATGGGAATGGCCCATTAGCCTTCAACTTGATTCCGGTCTTCTAGCCCGGATTGAGATTTCATTCCGGAAGCCCACTAAGTTCTCGAAGCCCATGTGACCATCTCACCCTCCTTCTCTTCACCCCTTTCTCATCAAAAAATATATATATATATCCCCTCTCAAAACCCTATCCCTAACCAACATCAATAAAAGATTTTAAAAATAAATTTGTTATTTTTTTTGAAAAACTTATTAAAGAATAGTATTATATTTTTCATAAATTTTAAATAATATAAATTTATATTTGAGAGTAAAATTAGTATTATAGAATCCTATACTTTTTTTAGTTTATACGAACCAAACAATGAAATGTGAATACTCATTCCAATCTAATCCACAAATAAACCAAACGTCTGTGGGGAGTGGGCCATTCCAATTACCATTCCAATTTATTCGCATTCCATTATCCATATCCAATTCACACTTAACCAAACAAGCCCTAAAGGAGAAACGAAATAGAAATTTGTTATTTTTTAATTTAAATGATGTCATATATGTATTATTATTTTTTAAATTTTTTTAGCAAACAATTTTTAATATATATATATTATATATTATATATTATATTATATATTTATATTATATATTATTATATATGAATTAGAATTAGCAATAATGTAAATAAAGTTTTACATTCATATTCAAATTTTTGTATACCTATATTTAATTTTTTATATACCTATATTTTTATATACCTATATTCATATTTAACAAATACAAAAATAAACAAAGAGCACACAAGACTATTTTATTTCTCTCCAAGGAAATATTATTATTTCACAAAAAGCAATCAAACTCCTTCTTATCTCTCAATAAATAGCAATTAAGCCATCTACTCCATATACATATTGGCAATCAAACACTTAGAAGTTTTTATTTTTTTTTTACACATCTAAAAACTTGAAAGCACAGTATTGAAACATGAAAATAGAATATTGGGATTAAAGGATTAGGGATATGGGATGTTTCCAATTAATATTGCAATTTAATTTGTCAATATAAAATATAATACTAAAAAATTTGGATATTTGTATCTATACTCATTTTCCCTAGATATTTGGATAATTTTGACTCTCTAAAATCAATTTTATTTTCCATATTCAACCGGATTCAAATATTTTCTATCTGGATGCGGATATTTTCAAATAATATTCTATCCATTCACCCCTAGGGGTCTCAGTGATACAAGATTTTCTCATTTCTCATAAGGAAAATACTATATGTACACCCCTTATGAGGTTATATATTTCGCACCTAAGGATTCAAGAATTGATAAACCTTTTTGGATTTTAGTAAAATCAAAGAGAATTGATAAGATTAGTAGTTTAATAAGAGTTACAAGAGGCCTATTGGAATAAACTTTATACCATGAATAGGGTACATATATAGATAGTATTGCTGTTTTGGTAAAAAGAAAAAAAATGTTATCCATACACCTCAAAGGAGTGTATATCTTACGGTTTCGAATCCAAAAGTTCACAAAATTATTTGGGATGTTTACACCTAAATTTTTCAATTTTTAACTTTCCATGACTACATAAGAGTCACAAAAAGTAGAGAATATTGGAGTTTTCCTATTTATTGTGTGATTTAAAATTTTAATTTGAAGTACAAACCTATTGAGCGGCCCAATTTTTAAAGAGCTTTATTTGGGATCACTGAGGAGCTTATTGTCTTAAATTAAGTTGAAGTTTTGTAATAGTAATACATATGAAGGTTCCAAAACATATCCAATAACTTTTAATGCATAAATAATGGATCCGAGGTTCATTTGTGACATTCCTGTCACCTTATATTATGTTCAGAGATTTAAGATGTTGTAGATTGGAACAGTTGTGTAGGTCCAATCAGATTCAGATTTAGTCATTTAGATCACAGAGAATCCATTCTAGATCTGACACAGCAACTGGTCAGTACTAAGGTCTGTGCTATTATTGTTTAAAAAAAGTAGGGTAAACTTCAAATACTACATCTATGATTTCGCATCTTCTCATTTTAATATTCTGTGCTTTAAATTGTATTAAGTTAGTGTTCTGTGGTCTCATTTTTATTTTTTCGTCAGCGTTAATATTTCGTTATTATATACAAAAAATTTCATATACCCCACTTAAGTTTATCAAATACTTACTTTAGTATCCTTTAGTTTTAATTTTGTCACTGATTTAACGAAAAAAAAGTAAAATTAATAATAAAAAGATAAAAATGAAACCACATAACATTAAATTGATACACTTTAAATCACAGAATACTAAAGTGAGAAGGTGCGAAGCTATAGAAGTTGTATTTAAAGTTTTTCCAAAAAAAAATACAACACCTAACAAAAAAAGGAAACCATCAATTCTAAAAAAAATCCTTCTACACTTCACCTTGCATTCCAAATACAACAATTGAAGAGATGTGGGTGTATTTTGGTTGCGATATATGTACAGGATAGTTTTAATTTTTATAGTTACTTTTATTTAAGTTCTGATATCTACTGTTGTAGTGAATTCTTAATTGTTTACCGATTTAGACGCTTTGCGTGCATGAGAGTTTTTGTGTATGTGTAACGCCCCTAATAGTCCCACATCGAATGGGATACTGATTCCGATCAGTTATATGAGACCTACACGCTAGTAATAATAACTGGACTTAAGCATTTTGGGCCGGTGGTTTGGGCCCAACGAGTTATTGTTGCTAGCTGGTCGGGTCGTTGCAATTGGTATCAGAGCCGAATACCAGCCGAAAGTGTGAGAACTAAGTGCTATGCGGGACAAAGTGCTACACCAACGGGTTTGGTGGGAGCCACCTCTTGAACCCGTAGGAGCCACCTCTAGAATCTCATATCACCTGGTAATGGTCCTGGTTTGTCTGTCTGTGATCTGGTTTGGACCCGACGAGGACGTCAGGGTCTAAACAGGGGGAGTTTGTAACGCCCCCAATAGTCCCACATCGGATGAGATACTGATTCCGATTAGTTATGTGAGACCTACACGCTAGTAATAATAACTGGGCTTAAGCATTTTGGGCCGGTGGTTTGGGCCCAACGAGTTATTATTGCTAGCGGGTCGGGTCGTTGCAGTATGTGGCGATTTCGTATCTCAAATACTTTTTTGTATAAAAGATTTAAATAATAGTAATTATATTCTTTAGTTTTATCCCAAATAAACTCTTTTGTTAGAATTTTTTTTATTAATTTTAATGACGGCATGTTGATATATCATATTTTTCCGTTTCTGTAAGCTTCTTCAAACACACCTTCAAATATTAAAATTTAAGAGGAAGTATGAAAAAGTACTCACATGCGAGAATTTTAAGCATTTTTTTATGTCAAATATCTTATCATGTCATCATCCTTAACACTTCTATAAAAGTTTAACAGAATTTCTAAATTATTAGACTTATTTGATATAAGATTAAAGTATAGGGTAGACATTATTTAAATTCTGCATGTAGGAGAATATTTAAGAACAGGATAAAGTGTAGAATTTTTTTTATAATTAAGTAAAAATAAATTCAAAGGTCCTCCTATGTGTGAAGAAGAATTTTTTATAATTAAGCAGAAAAAAATTAAAAAAGGTCCTCATATATGTATCATGAATGACATAATTTTCTTTGTAAAATTTATTTTGATATGAACTCATCATTATTATTTTTAATTAAAGCCACAAGCATGTCAATCAAAAGAGAGGAACAATACAGCACTACAACAAAATATATTTTAGATAATGTTTTTTAGACGACACTCTATTCTAGCGTTTTTAATATTTGGTATGTGCCGACACCATAATTAAACGTCGCTAATAAACATATTTTTATCAAATACTGATAAAAATTTTTCGACATTATATTAAAGCGTCGGTATATTTATCCCGACATATTTACTTAACGAACTCTTTACTCGACGCTTTGAAATTATTCTTGCCGACGCTTTAAAATTTCGCTAGTTATTATTTAAAGTGTTCTCAAGTGTAAGATTTATTGTAATGCAATAACAAAACTATTGAGGAAAAGTAGGTTACAACTCAGTACACTGAAAGAGGCCTTTGCTAAATTGTGTACTAAATTGTTCACTAATATATTTGATGAAAATGATGGTGTTGGCTCAAAGCATACTCCAGCAGCCTTGAATAATTACAACAGTACTAAGTTGCGAGTTTATTATAGTTGTGACCAGTGGATCCAAAATATTTTCTTAATGGGGTCAAATGTATAATGAAGAGAAAATATAAAAACATAAACTAAAAAAATAAACTACTCATTAATATTACTAAAGCAGTTCAAAATATTCGATATTTCGTACCCAATCCGGACCCTATCCGAATCCTATCCGGACCCAAACCGAACTCGATAAAAAATAGATAGTACACGGATAAAAAAAATTATTTATTAAAATTTCAGGTATGGGTCCAAGTACTTTATGCCCATAATCAATTTGGACCTAACCCAAATCCGACCTTTTAATGGGTACGGTTTGAAAGAGTTTTCAAATCCGGACCCGGATCCGGACTCAAACCTGAACTCATACCCAGACTCAGTGAAATAGTAACAAACGAGATTTAAAGTTGAGAGATTAATTTTAATAGAACTTATAGATGAAGAGTCTGTATATTTGCATCCTAGTAAAACCCCAGTTGCTCTATTTACTTCTTGTTTATTTTTTTATTTTATTCCTTATTTTTTAAACCCTGGCAATTTTGTTTATTGTTTGAATCTTTGTTTTGAATGAATTTTATCTGATTCGGTGCAACTCATTAGAACACGAGTTTTCTATTGTGAGATGTTTACAGTTTATCCATAAATTGTTTAATAAAGTCTATAAAAGATATATGACTATGGGTATCTATACTTGATCTAGAAACGATCCGTACCTGACCAGTGTCCGGTCTTAAGCGGATAGTATACGGCTAGTCACTACGCAGACTTGCTCAAAAAGACTCGATAGGTATATTATTAACTTAAGTATCCAGACTCGGATCCGATCCGAAATTAAATGGATAGGGTATTTTTTTTTTTTCTAACCACTTATTTTTAGGGTATGGGTACAGTATATCAACTATCCAAATATAATCCGGTCAACAGATACCTTTAAATATTATAGAAATAAAAAAAAAAACTATTTCTATTCCCAATTATTCTCAATGTATTTTCATACTCTGAAAATTATATAAATAGCATCATCGTCGAATATTTTTTTTTCATAAAAGTCTCAAAATAATCGTTTATTAATTGATCACATATATAATTGTGTAATTTACTCTTTATAAAATTTTCTACCAGGTCGACTGAATTGATCAACTTATCAAGCCCCTCTTTTTTTTTTTATTCTCGTGATAGAAAGTCATTATCTATCTATTTATTGACCCCACTTTGGGATTAATTTTGATTCCAAAGTGGAGTCAACATATCAAAGAAAGGCATGAAGTCTTACTTTTTGGTTATCTCAATAGAGTCAATAGACCCCCACTAAGATAACAGTGGATCCATCACTGGTTGTAACTGTATGTAGATTCAAATTTTTTATTTATTTTGATGCACTGTAATTCAACTATTGTAATTGTAACTGCACGAAGAGTCTCGACTGCAATAGCTAGAACTACATCTAAATTGGCCGTAACTCTAACTGCACGCTTAAAAAGAGTAGTTTTAAATATAGGTAACCTTACCTCTGTAATAATTATTTAAACTTTTTTTCCCTTTCTTATATAAAGGGTAATTTCACCACCCCACATATAAAATGATAAAAATTCGTAAATACACTTTTTAACTACAGGCAACCAAAAAAGATATTTACAGTTATAGAGCTTTTTACTATAACGAACAAAATGAGATGCATGTAATTATAATTATTGTATTTTTCATTGCATACATCTTTAACTATACTGTATTTATAATTATATCGAACCAAATAATATCTGACGTGAAACGAACAATGCTCCTTGTACGCTTAAATATATACATAAATATAGACAGTAAATTTTATACTCTAGTGTTTCAAATGTCCATAGTTACTCACTAGTCTTATCAACTTCTTAAAAATATTAAAAATTTTGAAAAAAAATATTTAAACTCTTGGAAGCTTTACATCCTACACCAACCATACTAAGTATAATTTTGTAACAGCTTGATATTTTGGTATTTGAGATATCAAATTCGAAATTTAGTGTTCTTATATATCTATCAGATTGGCCTAACCAGTTTGACTCGAAGAACAACTAGATCTAAAAAAATAAAAAATAAATAAAAAAAAAGCTGCAAAAACTATGTCCAAAATGGATATATGACCCGGTTTCACAATCCAGTTTCATAATAATTGTTAAAATAGTAAAATTAAATTATATTAAATTATTTTTAAATTTTACATAGGTACATGAATTATCTCTAGGATTACAACATTTTCATTTGAAATACATGAATTTGAATTCGAATTCTAGCAATTCATGTTTTTAAATTTTTTTTTCTATTTTTTGTTTTAGAAGCGGGTCTAGCTAGTTCAGGTCAAGACACCTTATTCTAAATCGAATTGAAATCCAAACACTATATGTTATTTGAAATTTGGGTCAGAATCAGATCAGAACAGAGCGAATATTATTATTTCTAGCAGTTGCCCGACCCGAATTTGATCCAAACAAGAATTTTTTTGCACCTTAATTCCGAATCTTAAGGGTGTGTTTGTTAATCGAAAATGGAAATGAGCGAAGTCAATTATGAAACCTTAATTCCGAACTTTTGTTGTTTAATTCACTGTAATTTTTATTTTCGGTTGAAACTCAAATTTCAAAATATCGTAATCGGCTTCGGCCCGTCTCAAGCTAAGTCAATTATGAAAAAACAAATAACAAAAAAAACTTCAATTCTACAGCTTTACAAACGAACAATGAAAAAAAAAAAATTTTTATCTAAATTTTATTTTACCAAAAATTTACTCCAATTTGGTTTTTTATTTTCTTTATTTTTGAGTGAAATCGCCCAATAGCGAAAGTTTATTTAAACAAGATGAGACTCATAGTTGGAGTAAGCTCTTATCCTTGAGTGTAAGGGCGAGGCTACCGCAGCTATAATGGTGATTCGCATCGGTCCCTCCCCTTTTTTTCTTTAACGGTTCCGATACATAGCAGAAAAAATCTTCGAAAGAGGACCACACAGTATATTTTTTGCTAGACGGACCATAATTAGCTAGTTAATCAGTTTGCATAGCATTTCTGAAGAAGCGAGAATTCCATCGAAAGGAAAAGGCGTTCACTGAAGAGGGCCTAAAGTATTTTGAGCTTCGTTCTAACATCCTGATCGACTTAGATTGGTGAGACCTAAAGTGAATCGCTTTAATAATCAATACTGAATCCAAGAATATTTAAATTCGTTCTCCTAGGAAGGTACTTAAAAAAAATTTAGCTGCTTTCGACACTATTTCAACTTTAGTTGACAGCGCATTATACTGACCGTCCTTAGAGCAAGTGGCAAAAGGCTTGATGGTTGGTATCCGAGACCCAAGTTCGAATCCTAGTTGATTCACATTTCCAGCTAAGTTTATTTCTAAAATGAAATAAACGAAGCGGGCAGCGTGCTACCTATCTCTCTAAAAAAAAAACGGACCAGACAAACACCTTGCTTATTAGTAACGAGGATGCCAATTCCACCCAAATTGTCGCCTTTTCAGCAGTCATCTACCCAAGCTTGCGGCGAAGAGTTCGAGTTAATCGGCCTGAAATTGCATTCGGGATAACGAAACTCGCTTGCATATAATGAAGTCCAAACCCAAGCTCTCGCGATAATAATGGGAATAAAGATTTGGGAGTAATTTAATACCACTTTGTGACCCTTCCAAATTGCTCCATATTCTAATTATGGCTTTCTCCGGCTGCGAGCCGAGCGCGAGCCGACCGAGTCCGAGAAGCCGAAGGCCGAAGCCGGCTTGAGAAGCTCTCAATGAATTAAGAGCCGGTTGCCAAATCGTTACTCTCTGCGTAGTTGAGGCGCATTGAGTGTTGCTTCTGCTCATCTCCTCTCTCAGCTCTCTCTCCCTGTCACTATTTCCACACATTATCTCATTTTAGCCGCTTCCCCCCCCCCGCCCACCCCCCCACCAAATTGCATCCGATCCCTCGCTCCCCGGCCCAATTCGAGCGTGAATCGCGATCGCCCATGGCAGAGAACCCCCGAACTGGCGCTTCAGCGGATTCGAACCGCGGCATTTCGTGATCTCTAGCGTTTTTGGTGCTTCATGCGCTTGGATCCGTGGATTGAGGTGAGGAATACTAAAACTTAAGGAGTTCAATTTGGTTTTTGAGCAATCCGATTTCTTAAACTTTTAGTGCATTGGGTTAATTTGAATTGATCGGTCTCGGATGCTTGAATTGGTAAAATTCGGTGCGAAATTAGGGTTTGTGGGGTTGAGGGAGTGAGATTTGAAGTTAGGGTGAGCTTGATCGTATGGCATTTTGATCTAAGGGATCCCGGGATTAGTTTTAAGTTTTAATTACTATCTTTTTTTTTTCCTCCTTTTTTGCAATATCTACAGGGTAGAAGTTGATCTCAAAAGAAGGGATTTAAAGGTGAGATTTTTAACTTCAATTTGTTTGTTTACTACTTTAAGCTAAAAGATTCATTTTTCTTACTTTTTTTTTTTTCTAGTTTTAATTAGAAATTTGTTACTAGCTTTCTCTTATAGTTCTTAAATTATCATTTCAAATCTATCAACTAATCCTTTGGTTTGAGCTTAAACAAAAATGAAAAATCATAAAAATGTTTTTGAAAAGAAGTTTCAGATCACACTGCCCTCTCTTTCTCGTAATTTTATTTGATATTCTCAATTAGGACAAATTTGAATACAAAATTAAACAAATAATATCTTCTAATGCTGTCAAATTTTCCTTTCTCAGCTGTTTTGGATAAGTCAATTGTCACATTGGTTGGATCAGATGCACTTATCATCTATCAAAATCAAAATAATTTTGTGAGTGGTGGGTCCGTAAAGTGTTCGGATTCTTTCTCTTTGAGCTAGTTGTTGAAAGGCACTGCTAACACTCTGTTGCAATCAAATGATTGGATCGCGTTCTGGTTCGAGTCGCGATCAACTCTTTCCACGCCGCCTCTTAGCTGTTTCATCTTCACCATGCTATAACTTATTATTGGATGATCCTTTGTTGTAGGGCCCCCCACTGAAAGATAAGGTTTGCTTAATAGTTGGTATGGATGATTGAGTATTCTGGACTTTTCTTTGATCTAAATGATAAAAAAAAATAATTTATTTCTTCTTGTTATTATTTTTTTCTTCTTCACTCGGAAGGTTGAGGGATTAAGGGCCTCTTAGACCTGACTGAAGCTTTTATTGAAGTGCAATTTAAGTAGAATTTTTCGAAAAAGGCTCAATGACTTTTTCAATTATGTTATCAGAGGCTCATTTCAGCTTCTGATAACATGTTGACAGAAGAAGCAACAGCTACAAGTTTAGAGCTTCTGCTTTCGGAGTTTTGAAGCTTATTTCAGCTTATCTAAGGTATAAACTTAGCTTTTTGGGACCATTAATTCGAAATGACGATCTGTTGTTCAAATTTGGTGTGATCTAGATTGATGAACTCAGGTTCGACAGATATTGGACGCGATGATGGAAGCGGAGATGTTTTCGTCGTCGAGGGTTCCATCTCCTCGTGAAGAAAGTGGAGATGAGGGGCTTTCTGTGCTTCCGAGACACACTAAAGTTATTGTTACGGGTAACAACAGAACAAAGTCTGTTTTGGTCGGTCTTCACGGTGTCGTGAAGAAGGCTGTTGGTCTTGGTGGCTGGCATTGGTTGGTAAGCATCCATCGATCTTAACCTCCCTTGGCTTTTCTTATAGTTTGTTTTGATCACTGTTTGAAAAGGCGTGTCAGAGGCGCGCGCCTCGGTGCCTAGGTTTGAGGCGCGCGCCTCAACAATAGTGAGGCGCAGCGCTATACTGAGGCGCGCGCCTCGCAATATTTAAGTTTTTAGGAATTTTTTATTCAAGTTTTCGAGCTGTTGGGTTTTAAATTTGCATATTATACTTTAACCCGATAATATACTTAAAAAATATTAAGAAAAATCTAAAAAAATTCAAGTTTTCGGATTGTCGGGTTTTGAATTTGCATCTTATACTTTAACCTGATAAGATACTTAAAAAATATTAAAAGAAATCCAAAAAAAATTCAAGTTTTCGGATTGTCGGGTTTTGAATTTGCATCTTATACTTTAACCCGATAATATACTTAAAAAATATTAAGAAAAATCTAAAAAAATTCAAGTTTTCGGATTGTCAGGTGTTGAATTTGCATCTCATACTTTAAACCTAATAAAATACTTAAACAAATCTTGAAAGAAACCCAAAAAACCCCTAAAAAAATCAGCCGCTCACCCCCTCCTCTCCGTCTTTTGTTATCCCACATTCTCTCCCTATCGAGCATCCAACAACAGCTGTGCTAGCAGCAGGAAGCAACGGCAGCAAACCAGCGGTGGCCAGAGTAAGCAACCAAAAGCAGCAGCAGGAAAACAAGAAGCAACAGCAGCGAAAACAGCAGCAGCGTCAGCAAGAACATCAAATTAAACTATATGCATGCATTTTTTTACTTTTTGATTGTTATTTTGGGCCTTTTTAATGTAGAACATCAAATTAAATTAGGCTTAATAAATGTGCGCTTCGCCTTCTTGAGGCGAGCGTCTCGCAGTGCGCCTCGCGCCTAGGCTCCAGGAGAGTCTTGCGCCTCTCCGCGTCTCGCGCTTTTTCAAACACTGGTTTTGATTACATCTCGTGTAACCATTTCAATGAGATGATAACTTATTAATTGAGTTCACTTTATAGCTATACTTTTTCTTCTAGGTCAATGAGAAGAATGCTGTCAGCCATATGAATTTGTCACAACTTTATCATTAATTTTTATCTAATTCTGTTCTAGTTAATGGGTGTGAGATAACCACAAGATTCTTGGCTGATCTTTATTTACTAACTGGAATTATACCTATGCGACGGGCGAGCTTGTTTACAATGGTTTATTTATAATATATAATATACAGTTAGAAAACTAAGAAATATATTAACTTTTACCAGTCAATAATAATTTAAAAGTAGAAAAATAGAAAAATAAATATTTTAAATAATATGTAACTGAAAAAAGGTGATTATAGAAAAAAAAAAAAATCAAAGAGAAACAAAAAAAAAGAAAAAAAAGAAAGAAAAGAAAGAAGAAATATACTATGATTGCTGAAAAAAGCTGTACTTTTTTCTATGTAAAATAACATTTCTTCTCTGCAATTTATATAATCATAGCCAAAAATCTAGTCTGAGATTCATGTATTCATTGTTGAAATTTAGTCCGGGAGTTCTATATTCATTGCCGAAATCTAGTCTAAATAGAGATAAAATACTAAAGTTACTCAATCCAAAATCTTGTTTAAAACACACATATCTTATTTTAGTATATGTCTATAATCTTATTAAATTTACTTTAATTTCTATTTAGAGTCAAAATGGATACAAATTATAATCCAGTTTTATCTACTCTAATTAAATAAAATATAAAATATATCTATCTAGTGGATTACTTGTAATTTAAAGAAAAAAATGCTAAGATATTTCTATCTATCTTATGGATTTAATTCTACTTTCTATCTAGTTTAAATAGTATCAAGATATTTTCTATCTTAATAGTGTAAAGTTGGACTGATTAAAAATTTTAATTTTTTGAACGGGGTTTTCTGCTATTTTCTGCTAGGGTGATGAACATGGCTTAATGACATCACATGAAATTCTCCAGTTTTATATAATATTATTAGATTGATATTTGATGATTTCCTTAATGATTCAATCGCTAAACTGCATTGAAACAAAGAGGTTTATATATCAGTACTTGCTTCTGACTTTCAATTTTGAGTGACATTGAGAAAGATATGTGCTCTGATCTTCCGAGATTGAACTTAAACAATGCCACAGGCCTAACCATGTCTCCTAACCAACATTTTTGGTACTTACATATGCGACCTTTTCACCAAGGATACCTGCAGTGGAATTCACACTTTGCTCTCATAATTTGGATAAACTTGAGACCTCGGTCTCCTTGTGCTCGTCCTACTAATATGGTTTCTCATTTTGCTTGTAGAAGCTGGAAAGAGAAGTGATCACATTATTGGTTGCAGGTCCTGAAGAATGGGGTCGAGGTGAAGCTGCAGAGGAATGCTTTGAGTGTTTTGGAAGCTCCAAAGGGTAACGAAGAAGATGACAAAGATTGCATCGACTGTGACAACTCTCTCTGCAGCAGCTCTAACATGAGCGAGAAAGAGATTGACTATCGTAAGAAACTCTTTGTATATTTAATCGAGTATTATGTAAATCCCTATTTACTCATATAATAATTTCAAAATGATGGTTGATAATGTAATATCTATTTTTCGAACAGCAAGCACAGAGTTCCGGAAACCTACAAAACGAAGGGTTCGTCACACAAGGCCTTGGAGTTCTTCTTCAGGGGCTAGTAGCAGAAGCAGCCATGGAGACTTCCCCTCACATGGCTTCGAGATGCAAACAGTAATACTAGGATCACAATGCATTAATATGATACTTAGTGGTAAACAATACTAGGATCACAATGCATTAATATGATACTTAGTGGTAAACAAAAAAAAACTTGCGTGCTTTACATCGAATTGCGACCTACACAATTGACATCGAATTGTGCTTCCACTTTTTGGCATGCATGAATCTATTGTGCAACAATTATCCTTACACTTCATCATACATTATTTTTAGCAGAGAGTAAATTTGGCAAAACTCGGGAGAACCGCCTTGTGGAGATATTGGAAACATTTCAACCTCGTATGTTATATTTGGACCTGAACCCCTATTTTAAGCTTCCATTTGTGAACCTATTCATGATGCTCTGTGATACTAATCGATCTCTGAGTGCTATGAACTTTTCCTATTCAGGTAAGCATCAACCCTAACCCTTCCGAGGAGCAACTAATTCATGGCGTACAACATCATTTCTTATCTCAGGTACCCATTAATATTTTGTCAACTCTATTCCTTCATGACAAAAATGTATGAAGACCCTCTCAGTCGTAGCCTCTTTGCAGTGGGCACTCAAACTTCATTTTTATGCCCCTTCTTAATTGGAATTTAGCATTGTGGTACAGTAATTACTCAATTAGCTATCAGCCGTTAACAATTTAAGAAATGGGGAAACTTTAATTTGCCCCCTTTTGTTTAGCGCATTTATTTTATCATTGTGTGGTTTAAAAAGTCTCACTTTGTTATTCTGTAATTTTCTCTTTGTGTAACAATAAGGGCTTGTCGTTAAGTGGGACAATAAAATGCTATAATTTATCACAAGGTAGCGAAGTGATAAATTTTACAAACCACAGGATGATAAACTAGAACACTTTACTAGCTTATAATTTGTAATTAATCACTCTGTGGTATGCAAAATACGGTACTTTATTATCCTATTTAACGGCAGGTCCTTATGGTGAATCAAAGACAATCAATCATAGGGTTGTAAAGTGCCTGGCAAACTAGAAAACGTGCTAAACCACAAAAAGGCTAAATGAAGTTTACCCTTAAAAAACTTCATAACAAAATTTAGAAAATTACCATTAAACTTAACAAAATCTTCGAAAATTTTATAGTTGATGGAAATAATTTCAATCAAAATAATCAAAAGTTGAAGGGGGTGAGCGAATTAGAAAAAAAGCAGTTGAGGTGTCTATTTTAGAATGGCGAATAGTTGACGGGTTGACCATACATTGTAACCTTTTTATGTTTCTCATTTGAAATAGCATTCTCACCTGTGATCTGATCAATTATTTTTCCTCCCAATTGCAAAAGCGATTGGATGAGATGCAGGTCATTGTGGGCTTCATTCACACTGCAAAGAGATTAAAGACTCTCGGCTCTTAGCGAGGAATTAATTAAACCCAGAAACATTTATACTAAAATGTAGAGGTAATGTATTTTTAAACCAAATACGGAGAAATTTAAAGAGTGATCCTCTTTCTTTACTTGATTGCTGTCCATCTTCTAATTTAAGGATGTATAATAGATTATATGTAGAGTTCGGCTGCTATACTATCGGCAGCACAACGATCGGTAATTTGGAAATCCGTGCGTGCTACCAAGTTTTTTTCGATGATGTGGTTTTCAAATTGATGATCGACTCTGTTAGATTTGATTTACACTATTGAAAGTATTTGTAAACTAAATTTTATAATTTTTTGACATCATTTACCTATCAAACGGGTAGTCTAAAAATGAACGTCTGAAAATAAAAATTTCATAAAAAATGATGATAAACAAATATGGCTTATCCGCGAAGCTTGTAGATATAATACTATATTTAACTTTCAAATTATGTTTCATCCAAATCACATTATGAATGTCAATATCTATCTAGGAGTTAAAATTAAACTTTTTGCTTCTATTCACACAAGAAAATTTTTGTACTAAATAAGTTAAATATTGGATATAAATTATTCCAATATTTAGATAAGACTTAAAGTTCTTTGCGCGATATTAATCCTGATTATGAATGCAAGAATAAAAGGTTTATGACTAACATTCATCTCCATGTGACAGAGGTTTCTAGATATGATAGAGCTTGCAATAATAATAGAGCTAAAACAAAGAAGATAGGATCATTAATTTGACAGTGTCTAAATGCATTCCACAGCGCCTGATGAAATTGGGATGTCAAAGGAAACTATGGTCAACGTTCGAGTAACATAAATGAATGCACCAGGGGGGTGATTGTTTGGATGTAATAATAATTATGCATCTAAAGTGTAACAGTGTGACACCCCAATATCACACATTGGATAATGTGAAACAGTGTGAAGGGCATATTAGAACTAATAACCCGACTTAAGTATTTTGGATTGATAGTTTGAACCCAACTAGTTAGTGTTAGTTGGTTCAATTATTATATTTTGTATCAACGCCAAGTTTGTCAGTCGAAAGTGTGAGATGGGTTTCATATCGCCTGATAATCTTGTGCTAGGGTATGAGATGGGATAAGGCAAAAACTTGATAAGGATATCAGGATCTAAACATGAAGAATTTGTAATGCCCCAATAGTTTTATATTGGATGGGACACATGAGACGAGCTAGGGATGGGAACGAGATTGTGCATGGGCATGAATCTAACGAGTACGTCAGGATTTAAACAGGAAGAGTTTCTAACCCTTAATAATTCTACATCAAATAGGAACGAAATTATGCATAAAAATATAAAGTCTATGGGTTGAGCTTAAGCAGGCTTAAACATTTTGGGTTGGTTATTTAAGGCTCAATGAGTTATTAGTGTTAATGGACTGAATTGCTGTAAGTAGTTATCGTTATACATATCTTGTCGGTCAGCTGCAGAAGAAATCGTTGTCATTATAAATAATTTGTTTGATCAAATATAGTTTGGAATTGTATTTATACGTTTTATCACTCTATATATGAGGTTGTGAGATTAACACCTGTGTAGAAGATTTTTTTTTCCATTTAAAAGGTGATTAAGTAAGTTTACCTTTGTTCAAAATTACTCTTTCCAACTATTATATTTTATATTGCAGCTAAAACTATAGCCAATTTGAATGTAATTTCAACTCCTGTGCTTAAGCCTCCTTTTACGGTTCCCATTATAGCAGTTGAATTTAAGTTAACCAAACCAAATATCATATTTAAATTTACATCCAATTTCAACTACAGTGCAGTTACAACTCAATAACTCTGTGTAACCAAACAATCCTTAAATCTCTTTTTGATGTTTTGTACTCTATAAACATATCAAATAATTTTTGGCTGCAAAAACAAATATAAGCAACCATGAAAATGCAGGTTCAGTTCCTTCATGACTTGAAAAAGTTCTCGGGCAATAGCCATGAATTTCCACCTGGGAACTGATGAATGAAAATGGTCATCAAGCCTCATAATTAATTCAAATGTCCAGAGAGTTTGAGCACCACCACATTCTCAATTTCTAGTATGCCATTCATGTCATCTATCCAGAACAAATCCATTTTCATTTGATAGATTGGGAACTAGAATTAAGTAGACAAGATATAGTTTTGACTGAAAATAAAGTAATTTCAAATTTTTTTTGGTGAGTTTAAAATATAGAGCAATTTTCTATGCATATTCTTAAAAAAAAAAAAAAAGATTTTAAGGAGAAACATCATAGAGATGCTATATGTACCCCAGTCACCAAAACAAACTCATCCTTTTCTGTCATACGTTCTCAACAAATTATAAGATAAACAATAAAAGTGAGAAGACACGGTCAGTGAGATGAGTAGATCATAATAGAGTACTATCCATCTAAGAATATATTGAAAGTCTCAATAGCCAAGGAGCTGTTAGATGTTGTAATCTAAGGATCAGAGGAAGTGGCAGGAGCGAGAGCATCTAAAGTCGCTGACGTAGTCTCCCGACAAAGATTTGAGGAAGGTATTTGGGAGCAGAGGGTATGATGATCAAGCGCAACCGCGCAGGAGAATGACGAAACAACTCGGACAAGGAAAGTGCACGATCGAAGGAGAGTAGTGTATGTGAAAAGAGAAGCAGAAAGGAGGAGGACAAAGGTTCATAGCTTAAATAAGTTGAGTATAAAGCAGTGCAATGTTAAAGATTGATAACATATCTCCGTTTCCGATAACAATCAATGTTACTTTGGCAACAGTAGAAAAGGAAGAGTGACCTCACCTTACTTTCTTGTAGGCTCCAATGGACAGAGAAAACAAGCAATCTCAAGAACCTTCATGCATCTGAAACATGAATACTTCTAGTAACCACCAGTTAATTTGCAAAATTAGTGTCTAACAAAGTAACTCTTAAGTGTAAAATAATTACCTGATTTGAATCAATTGAAAGGAGTTTTGTGAGGAACTGCCACCTGAGCAGACAGCATGATAAAATTCTAGCATACTTTGCAGCTACGCGCGATCATGAACGAAGAAAATGACAATCTTCAGATGAACTTGTCCAATGAAATGAACTACTGTATAAAGGAATCAAAGTCATACGGTAAGTTCTTACTTGATAGGTGAACTTGTCCAGTGAGATGAACAGCACTTGGAAGTCCCACTAATAATACATAGGATAAACTAGAACAATTTGGTATTTACATAACTGCTAGTTCATGATCCATCAAAATTTCATCAATCATGCTAGCTTCCTGCATCAGTGTAACAAGCACTCTCAACATTTTCCGAATCTCTAATGCCTGCACATATGAAATGTCATTGGAGACGAAGGAGCGAACCGTTCCACCGATCTCTATCCAACTACAACCCGGCACGTTGGTGCCACATTTAGTCCTCATCGTGCTTCTCACTGTAGCAACATCCTCCCATTGTCCCGTAGATGAGTAGATATTGGACATGAGTTTGTAATTCACTGGCTCACTTGGTTGTAACTCGAAAAGCTTTTCCGCAGCCCATTTCGCCAACCGAGTGTTGCCGTGAACTTTACAAGCACCAATAAAAGCTCCAAGCACATCAGCATCAGGTTTCAAGCACATATTACTTAGAACACTGTAGGCAACCTCAAGTTGATTAGCTCTACCTAGCAAATCAACCAAACAAGTATAATGCTCCGAATTCAGACTAATTTGATATTCATTTCTCATAGAAGCAAAATATCTCAACCCTTCTTCCACAAGCCCTGCATGACTACAAGCAGAGAGAACCCCTAAAAGGGCGACTCCATCCGGCCTTATTCCTTCTCGCAACATTTTCTCGAACAGATCAATTGCATCGGTAGGAAGTCCATGGTATGCATAAGAAGAAACCATTGATGACCATGTAACCAAGTCAGGCCCAGTGATCAAACAAAAGGAGTTAAATGCATCATCTATGAAACCATTCTTGGCGTAAGCAATAATAAGAGCATTTCCTATCGACACGAAATCTTGGAAACCCATTTTAACCGCGTAACCGTGGACTTGAGTAGTCTCATTGGTCGCCGCTATATGGGCGCAAGAGCTAAGAATACTAGCGAGTGTGAGTTCATCAGGCTTAAATCCGAATTTGATCATCCGACTAAGAAGCTTCATAGCCTCTTTACCTTCGCCACATTGCCCGTAACCAACAATCATTGCGTTCCACGAGACAACATTCCGAGCACCCCTAGCATCAAAGGCCCTGCGAGCATCAACGATCTCACAGCATTTTGCATACATATCAACTAGTGCGCTACCAACAACTACATCACAACTAAGACCCAACTTTTCAATAAGACTATGAATCATCCTTCCTAGTTCACAACAACCCAAGGAGCTACAAGCACTGAGCAAGCTACTAAAGGTAAACCCATCACCGAAAAATCCCTTTAATCTCATCAACACAAACACCTTAAGAGATTCTTCACCAAGACCATTCAAGGCATAGCAAGACACCATCACATTCCACAGCACCAAGTCTCTCACAGAGATATCAACAAACACCTTGTGGGCATCCTCAACAAACCCACATTTCGCATACGTATCCACGAGCACGCTTGCTACGTAAACATCCGACGAGTACCCGTATTTCAACACAGGAGAGTGCAATTGCATCGCCGTTAGGATATCGTTTTCTCTGATGCGAGAACGAAGGAGATGTAGTATAGCTCGGCGTTTCAGCGGTAACATCGTAGAAGAGAACTTGCTTGAGAGATTGTGTGAGAGTGAAGGGACGTTGTAATCTTTGACATGAACCATAGGGGAATGAAATTGTTGGGCCATTTTGTTAGGAGGTGTTTTTGGTCTCTGGGGCATTTCATCAAACAGTGAGCATGCAGAGGAGAGAGAGATGGAGATGGAGAGCATGGAGGTGAGATGATGGTTTTGTATCTTTGATTTGAGCATGGGAGGAGGCAAAGTAATCTTTGAGAGGAGGTGAGCATTGGAGCAAAGTAGAGAGAGAGAGAGAGAGAGAGAGAGAGAGAGAGAGAGAGAGATAGAGATACTAATAAGTGTATGGAGAACCCTCAAATTATGGGATCATAAATTTTAACTTTTATTTCAATGCATTATATTTATACCCTTTTTGACTTTGTTTTATAATTTTATTGGAATTGTGACATCTTTTCATTTTTTTAAATAAAATTTTTATATGAGATAGTATACAAGGGAATTGTGAATTACTCGCGATACTTGTATTTAGAGTGTTTATTTGGCAACAATAAATAAAAACTAAATAATTACTTTTTTCTTCTTCTTTCATTATTTTTTGCACGGATAATTAATGGATGACAAATGTTCAAAAAAAATAAAGGAGAAAGAAAGTTTTGGCTATAAGATTTTTTGTAATCTGATTGTAAGAAAGGAATTTAATTTTTATTCATTGAGAGATTTTGATATTTATGATTTGGTAGAATAGCATATTATACCTACGAGCTAATTTAGCTTATCCAAAAAAATAATTTAAAGGTGAAATATAGTATCCAATTCTAGACATTCGACCACACTCCTCGTATACCAAATGTACAAAATTTTTTAATTAAATCATAGAGATATGTTGAATAAAATATTCATGCACGTAAATAGAACCTAAGGATTAAGGTGATTTATTTATTCAAAGAATAATTTGAAGACCAAATGTTATATTCAATTTCAGACATTTAGGGGGTGTTTGGCTTAGCTTCTCAGAAGTCATTCTAAGCCCAACCTCACTTTTGAGCTCAGTAGAGCGTTTGAAAACGACAGATAGAAAATCTGATTTACTTTTCACAATCACAAAACCGATTTTGAACGATCTAGAATTAGAAATAGAAAAAAGCTACTTTTCCAAAACTGATTCTGATTTTGGACTCAAAACTTTAAATTTTAGATACAAAGTATAAATTTAGCATTAAATTTAAATTTTAAAATTTTAAATTTATATTTGAATTTTTGAATCTCAACTTTTCAAATTTAAAATTTAAAATTTAGATTTTAAAATTTAAATTTAAGTTTCAAATCTCAAATTTTAAATTTTAAAATTCAAAATTTTAAATTTTAAATTTCAGATAAAATTTAAATTTTGACATTTCAGATTTTAAAACTTAAATTTAAAATTTGAAATTTTAAAATTTAAAATTACAAGTTTTAATTTTCAAATTACAAAATTTTTAAATTTTAATTTTAAATTTCAAAATTCAAAATTTTGATTTTAATTTCAAATTCAAATTTAATTTAATTCAAAATTCAAAATTTTAAATTTTAATTTTTCAAATTCAAATTTTAAATTTTCAAATTCAAAATTTTAAATTTCAATTCAAATTTTAAATTTTCAAATCAAAATTTAAATTTTAAATTTTATTTTACTTTTAAATTTAAAATACAAATTTTAAATTTCAAATTTAAAAGTTTAAATTTTAAAATTCAAAATCAAATGCCAAATTTCAAATTTCAAATTTCAAATTTAAATTTAAATTTTAAATTTTAATTTTGAATTTGAAATTCAAATTTAAAATGTAATATTTAAAATTTAAATTTTGAGTTTTAAATTAAATTGAAATTTGAAATTTGAAATATAAATTTAGATTTTAAATTTGAAATTCAAAATTTAAATTCAGATTGAAAATTTGAAAATTTAAATTTATATTTAAAATTCAATTTAAATTAAATTTTAAAATTTATTTTTTGTACAAATTTGAAATTTAAAAATTATACTTTTAATTCAAATTTAAAATTTTAATTTAAATTCAAATTTTAAATTATTTTAAAATAAAATTTAGTAAAAATATTAATATAAGCAAGCATCAAAAATTTTTTGCCAAATAGCTTTAGAAAATCACTTTAGAAAATCACTTTTACCTAAACTCAGCCAAATGCTTTACAGTTTTTCACCAAAATCAATTCTCCAAACTAAAATCACTTCTGTAGAAATTACTTTTTCAGAATCTAGGCCAAACAAGCCCTTAATTACACTACTCATTTATCAAATGTACAAACATTTTAAGTAAACTATCAAGATATACTAAATAAAATATTCATACATTCAAATAGAACCTAAATGAAAAGGTCATCTACTAACATAATCAAATATAATTTCTATTTTACAGAAGAAAAAATAAACGGTGCCTAATCAGGCCTAACATTTTGCTTTAAAATAATCTTCGTGATCATCAGAAGGTAAACTAAAGAAGTGGCCATACAGCAGAAGATTATTATTTTATAACAAAAAGTAAAATGTTTGACGATCAAACATTAGAAAAAAAATGGATCAAATGTTTGGCGATCAAATGAGCTCAAGATGAGAGAAAGGTGACAATTAATTTAGTGATTTTTGCTTTTTTTTAAATTTATTCTAAAATTATCAAAATACACTTCTAAACTCCAAATTCTATTAGTAAACCTAAAAGGGTTTGGAGATGCTTGAAGGAATTTTCGAAAATTAAGAAGAGTATTTTGGTCAATCAAGGATATATTAGATATTTTGAAGTTTTGAAGCTTTGGAGGGTACCTTAGAAACTATCCCATTAAATTTATTAGGCTCTATTTGAATGTCAGAAGAGCATATGCAATGATAATTTATTTAGTATGAAGATCTTTTTATGTGATTAGAGCGTGTTATTTATGATTTTGATAAATAGTAGAAATAAGCAAAAGCCCTTTTTTATTTATAAGATGATTTGAAAGCCTAATATGGAGTTCACTCTAATATTTGATTACATACATTATCTAACAAATATTATGTGTTTCTTAAGTAAATCAAACAGAAGTATTGAATATTATGTTCATCTCTCCAAATGCACTGAATATGACGTTCATCTATACAAATAGTCTTAGGGCATGTTTAGTTCATAATTGGAATCGAAATGGAAAATGTAATTGATTGCTTTGGAATGAAAAATAAAATGACAAATTATCTAAAATTGTTTGATTCATTATTGGAATCTTGAGAGAGGTTTTGGTTAAGAGAAAGGAGAGTGGTGGAGGGAGAGGAGGGGAAAGTGTTTGTATTTTTCTCTTTTTTTTTTTTGAGAAAAAAAAGCACATTACTCGCTTCATTCACCGAAAATATAAACTAAGCTACATAGGTGGGGCACCATCGGCCTTGGGGGCGGTGGGGTGGGGCCGCCGAAAAAAAAAAAAAAAAACCGACTACCAGCTACGAGCATGCCGCCGATTAGCTGGGAGAAATTGTTCCCAAAGATTCAATAGCTACTTAATCTTACAAGTTACAAGAAGGGGTTTTGGCCGGGCCTTCCTAAAGATCACGCCGTTCTTGGTCTCCCAAATTACCCACCAATAGGCTACCAATCCGGTTATCTTTGGCCTAATCGACTGCCCAATCCTCGCCGTCCACCTATCCCAGACCAACATCACATCGTCCTCCAAATCGCTAGGCTGGACATTTTCCAAGGACGTTGTTATTAGAAATCTCGAAAAGATGTACCGTGTAAATAGGCGGTCGACGGTTTCCTCTTCGCACCCACACAACACACAGGCAGTATTACCGGTCCATCCTCTCCTTAAAAGGTTATCTGCGGTAAGAGGTCGCCTTTTAAGTACAATTCAACAAAACGCTTTCACTTTTAGAGATACTCGTAGTCTCCAGATCTTGCTTGTTCGAGTATCCCTTGTACCCCCATCATTTAGCATCAAATAGGCTAATTTCACCGAGAACCTCCTGTACACTGTCCGGTCTATGTTCTAGTCTGAAATTAGAGATCCTATCCCTAAGTGCTAAGTGACTAGGGCTCAATCCGTGTCCACTAGTGTTGCCACCACCAAGAATCTTGCTCCAATTCCATCCATCACTCATGAGGAAATCATTGATTTTCTAGTTTTTACGCTGCGAAAGAGAATAAACCTCGGAAAATGAGGATTCCAGCATCTTTTCCCCACACCATCGATTGGACCAAAAATCGATAGTACACATGTTGCCCAATTTGAAGTAGGTTCCCCACTAGAAGATTTCGTTATGACTAAGGACTCCCTTCTACCAAAAAGTACTGGGTCTAAAGGATCTGACATCCTTCAATGGCCTTCTTTTGTGATAGAATAGATCATGTATAAGTTTATTCCACTGTAACTGGAGCGCCGAGTAGAATTTCCACCACTATTTGGTGAGGAGGGCTTTGTTCATCGTGGCTAAGTCCAAAATATCTAGCCTACCCTCTTTCTTACTCCTACAGACACTCTTCCATGCAACCAAACATCCCCTACCTGGTGAGTTGCATCCTCTATTCCAGAAGAAGCCTCGACGTAGAGCCTCGATACGCTTGATTACCCATTTAGGTGCATTGAACACCGATAAAAAATAAAAAAGGGAGGTTAGTTAGGATCGTGTTGGCTAGAATAAGTCTACCTCCTCTAGATAAAAGCTTCGCTTGCCACCCATCAATTTTACATTGAATATTCCTGATAATGGCCATCCAGTCCTCCTTAAAAAAGGGCGGGTAGCTCAGGTCATGCTATCTGAGATAAAAATCGATAATTGTCAGCAAAGTTGTTTATGCTAACTTTATTATGACCATCCCTCATTGGTTGCCCGCGGATCCCATTATCAAGAAGTGTATCCACGGCTTCTTGTACTAATTTCTCCTGACACATTACTAATTCCCCTGGCGTAGATCTACTTGTTGCTAATAGATCAGTAAGAGTATTGTTCCGATAGATAACTCTTCTATAGAGTTCATTAATATCCGAACTCATTAGTTTACCTCCATCTATCTGAANGTTGTCTCGCGCCCCTAGGTATTCTCTACCTACCCACCTGTGTCGGTTTCGGGTACAGGTACCCTTTTGTTGAAGGTCGTTCGAGCTTTTCCTGGGAGTATGGCATGGGTTACTTCAGCGCCGTAGCGCCTGGTACTCGGACATCGGCTCGAGGCATTTTCTCTACCCCTTCTTACCCTGAAAAAGCAAGCGGAATCAGCATATTTGTGTTTTACTCCCCGTAACTCTTCCTCAGCCAGGCTTGGGCAGAATAGCAGAGCAAGTACAAGTATTATTAGTAGCATAGCAAAAATGCGTTCCTCGTCATTAATATGTTTGCTCGCGGTAATTGTGGCCTATCGGGAGAATCGATGACTGCATCAAAGATGCACTGCTAGTACATCATCTGAGAATTCTTAATTGGCTATTTACAAAGGATTATCCCGGATCTACGCCGAGGTATTGACGGCGATTCTCAAATATCGTAGAACTGAATGTGATACGATGAGATAGAATGCAATAGAAACAAAGAACCCAAGGGGTTGTGGGTTTTTTTCTCCCAATTGGGGCTCTCCCTTCACCGCCCCCATGGGGATGGTCTACAGGGTTCATAACTACCCCTCTTACTACAGGACGCTTACCTAGCCAACACTTAGATCCGGCTCTACCCAAACTTTTTTGGTTCACCCCAACATTACCTTGTTTCAAATTTCAAAGAGAGGAGGGCGGGTTATTCACATTTAATTTGATGGTCAGAGGCGAATTGAAAGCTAAGCAGTGGTAATTAAGATCCCCCGGGGGAAAAATAGAGATGTCTCCTACGTTACCCGTAATATGTGGAAGTATCGACGTAATTTCATAGAGTCATTCGGTCTGAATGCTACATGAAGAACATAAGCCAGATGACGGAACGTGGCCAACTTTATAGTTGAGGATATTCGCCAGTCGTGTTGCCTTGCCCTCTTCCTTTCTAGTGTAGTAAAGTTCCCATTAATGCATTAGGTTTTTAATGGTTTACTTGGAATGGGCCAATTCGATATTCAAAATCGGATTGAGCCATAAATGCATTGGGTCATTCCCATTACAGAGTGAAATGAAAATCAAAATTTAATTTTTGGAAAACAAACAACAACTACTGGAATCAATAAATTCCATTTCGATTCCATAGTTTATAATAGGTGGACCAAACAAGCCCTTAGAGTGTATAAACATAGCACATACGAGTCTCGACTATAACCTAGAACAATCAAATGTGTGCCATCTAAGCAACATGTTTAGAACAAGTATCCATTTAGCTATTTGGTTGTATGTAGTTGTAACTACACGGCAGTTGTAACTATATGTAATCTCAAATTCGATGTTTGGTTTGATGATTTGAATGCAACTACTGCTGTTCAAACTGCACACGCACACACACACGCATACGCGAGATAATATCAAATATGCCCTTCAAAACTTCAAAAATATCTAATTTATTCTTGATCGACCAAATACTCTTTCTAGCTTCAAAAAGTTCTTTCAAATATATCTATGCCGTTACGAACTTACTAATAGGATTTGAAATTTGAAAGGAAATTTTTTTAAAAAACCATGGGTAAATAAACATTTTGAACAATAATACAGTATATATAGACAAAAGCCCCTAAAATTTATATCAAACATTACTTATCATTTGGTTTATCTAACAATATTTTATGATCAAATACCCTTTCTCATTGAAATAAATGAAGATAAGTTAGATTAAAAAAAAATGCTATTAATATGTGGCTCAGATACAGTGTTGGAACCAAAAAAAAAAAAAAGTGAACCTCAAGAAATTGAAAAACATAGGAGAGGTACCTAATTTTACATATTGAAAGCCTCAACTAACTCCAATTGGGCAATTTACATATTTAGATACCTAACAGATTCAACAATTGGCAAATTTGAAAACTCAAACACCTCTATTTTTTTTTAATAGTACTTTGTCAACAGAAAATAAAGTTGTGAAACCAATTACTCCTAGAAGAATCAAATGAACAAAAAACTTAAAGATCAATTAAAAGAAAAACGAAAACCAAGATGGTCACTAGTTGAGGGAGGTTTCCCTACATTTTCACCTTTCAAAATATAGTAAACCAAAAGCCCATAAAAAAGAAAAAAAAAAAGAAAAAGACCTTGCCTTAAACAAATTTCTTGCACTATCACCTATGTACATGTTGCTCCTGTTCCATTAAGCTTCCATTTTCATAAACTCAACTATGAAAAGCAAAGAAAATTTCTAAAAGCCAACTAAAACTAACTCTGCAGCAGACTTCCCCTCCCTCTCTTACACCCTTCTCAGATCAACCACAATGACACTTATGTTGTCACTGCTCTTCCTCCCGAGTGCGAGCCGGGCGAGTAGCGCTGCCGCCAGGTGGCAATTCGCCTCCGACTCTGGGTTCTCCTCTTCCTCGTCGCCCGTTACGTTGAGGTCGATACCGGTATGAAGAGGCGCGATCTCCCTAGCAGGATCAGCTTCCTCAAAGCACCGCCGCGCCACGTCGCATGCCAGTTCGTTGGACAGAACATCCCACAGCCCGTCACTGGCGAGTATTATGAACTCATCTTCCGCGGTTCTCTCCACTACTTTTATCTCCGGGTCAGATATTACCTCAGGTTTTAAGTACTTGTCTCCTAAGACAACAAGGAGGAATGGCTTTAAGTAGTTTAATAATTCAAAGGCGAAATTATATAGATGAACAATACCCCCAATAGGACAATTCATAATTATAACATAGTAAACAAATTGTAATGCAGTTAAAAAAAAAAAAAAAAACTGCTTATACTGGTCGCGTTCGAGTCAGCTTCGCCAGATGCAGATTTTGTTTCCTTGAGTTTACGAAATTGATAAATAACTGGCCCACTATAACCCCCTAGTTTAACTCTAATTTATGGTTCATATTATCGCATAGAATGGAACAAAATTTTTAGATAACAGTAATGAGTGGCGCTAATAGGTCCGCTTTCATGTATAAGCAATTTTCCCCACTGAAATTCTAATAACCCTTTCATTTATGTTTGTTGTTTAAAACTTCTTCAATAAGAAGGTTTACCACACACAGAAACCAATTATGCTAATAAAGATGCAACAGCATTTACTTGATTGTTTTAGCCTGTGAGTGCTTCCATGACCATTTGTGTTTTGTTGTGTGATACAATAGTTCGTATCTTCTCCACTTGTAATACTTCTATAAACTATACCGTTTCGTTCCGCTGCAAATTCTTCCTTCGGAAATCTCGAAAGCATGCTTCATTCACTGCTTGAAAATCTGGAAAATGCATGCTTCATTCCGTTATTGTACAATCTAAGCAAATTTGAGCTAGCCGCAATCCAGCTAGGTTTGTGCGAAGAAACCAAAACAGTGCAAAACAGAACTTTTCAATCTATATTTCTCAGTTATAGCCGGCTTGCTTTCAGGGTTTTGATTGGCACATAACTGCTTGATTTTGGAACAAGTTTTCCCTGAAACCGAGTAAAACTTATCCATTCCAAAAAGATTTCAGTAATACTATTTTCAGATTTCCGGTTTCTTCTTCAATTCTGATTGTATTTTCTGCTTGACAACTTTCTTTCCTTGACTTCTACTTACACAGCTAGGAGGACTAAAAAATCTCCATCAATGCATGAATGACCAACTCTGGACCTTGATGACAACTTCTTTACACACTATTTTGTCGCAAATAAGACAAAATTATATTGATTTGCCATTTAGTTAATTCCAAGAATTGAATTTACAGTTGAGATGATTTTTTATTTGCAATGAGTTCTATTGATCACATTTCCAATTTAATCCATAGTCGCGCATCTCTTTGGAAAAAAAAAAAAAAAAAATCAGGTATTAGTTGTACGCATTAAAAGCCAATCACTGACACCTATTTAGGAAAGTTCATTTATTCTTAATAACAAAAGAGTTATTTCTTTTTATCACAAACATTACTTCTTTGTGCTATGTTTTCCACAAGTTTGTTTATGAAATCCACATTAGAAAGACATCTCTTTCAGTATACTATAAATTTGACATTTTACATAATAGGCTAAATTACACTTTTGGTCTGAAACTATAAGGCATATAACACTTTGGTCCACAACTTTAATTTGTTGTCATTTCTAGCTCGAACTTTCTAAATTGTTACAATCAATTCCCACAAATTAATTTAGCTGACTAATATTGAGGTGTTGCTGAAGTAGAAGTGATGTGACATCTTAATCATTGTCGTGTCATCAATTACAACACTAGCATATCACTTCCATTGTTCCACACTAGCAATTAGTAAGTATTTAGTTAACGAAATTGGGTTGTGGGACTCGATTGAAACAATTAAGAAAGTTCGGGCTAGAAATTGCAACAAATTGAAGTTTGAGGATCAAAATATCACGCGCCTCATAGTTTGAGGACCAAAGTGTAATTTAGCATGTACAATTTTATACATGATTCTCATATAGCTCATAGTCAAAAAATATCACAAGCCCAATGATAATCTGGGGAGATCATTATGTACAACACTTATCTTAGAGCAATGCTCTACACATACACCCAAAATGGGTGTAAATCCTACATGCCATATATCCAATGGATGGGGTTTCTCCACCGGGGAAAACACCCCACCCATCAGATAGGTCCGGTGTAAGAGATACAAAAGCTAGACATTTTGGAGGAACGTCGTCGCCTTGACTCACAACAACAAGAAAAACGAAAACAACTCAAGAAACAACTGTTGACTATAGTGGCAGAAGAGAAGATTTTGTGGAAGACTAGAGCCAAGCAGCATTGGTTGAAAGAAGGTGACGGCAATACTAAATTTTTCCACTCGGCGGCTAATGGAAGAAGAAGACAAAACTTTATTGACTTGGCGAAGGACGACAGTAGAAGAATCTTTAGGGAGGAAGAAAAAAGGGACTATTTTTATACTAAATTCAAAGACATCTTCGCCCTGAACAACCCCAGTACCTCTACTTTTGGAGATTGGAGCGATTTATTTCATGATAGATAGGTCCTGAGTTCGGAGCTGCTTACGGCACCCTTCGACGAGGAGGAGATCAGAAAAGCCACCTTTCAGCTAGGCGGTGACAAGGCTCTAGGACCGGATGGGTTTAATCTAAGGTTCTATCAGAAATTCTTGGATGTGATTACAGCCGACCTCTTTATTATCTTTCTAGACTTGTTTGACTGCAATTTTAATCTTGGACCTTTGGATTACGCCTACATCTGTTTGGTTCCTAAGAAAGAGGATGCCAAATCTGCAAGCGACTTTAGGCCTATCAGTCTTATCAATGGGGTTCCCAAGATCATCTCCAAGGTTCTTTCAAATAGACTCGAAGGCGTTATGAAAGATATTATTTCCCCTACTCAGGTCGCTTTCTTAAAAGGCCGACTGATACTGGACTCTTTCGTTACGGCTAGTGAAGTGGTTAGCTGGAGCTCATATGTAGGAGAGGAGAGTGTTGGAATTAAAACTGATTTTGAGAAGGCTTACGATAGAGTGAAATGGGATTTTTTGCGAAAGATCATGCAGTGGCTAGGGGCCAATGAAATGTGGTGTGGATGGATTGAGAAATGCATTTCCAACGCTAAAGTGGCTATTTTAGTTAACAGGACCCCTTCTAAAGAGATCAAAACGCGTAGAGGATTATGCCAGGGAGATCCTTTGTCTCCTTTTCTTTTCCTTTAGGTGGCAGAAGGTTTGGCGAGACTGACAACGAGAGCAGTTTGCAATTACTTACTAAAAGGGGTAGGCCCGACTAGTGAAAGCAAGGTTGCCATCAGTCAATATGTTGATAATATCATTTTTTCCTGCGAAGCTGAAGAGAGAGACAGGTGCGAAACCTACGGTTCTTGTGGCAACTGTTTGAGTGGGCTTCCGGGCTGAAGATTAATAGGTCTAAGTCTGAATTGTTCTACCTGGGTAGAGGGACCTACTCTGGGGACAGGTTGGCCGACATTTTAGGATGCAAGCGGGGATCCTTCCCGTTTCGTTACCTTGGTCTCCCACTTTCAGTGAGACGCCTTACGAAGGAGGACTGGTGGCCTATTATCGGTAAAATTGAAAAGCGAATCGAGGAGTGGCAAACTAAAACTGCTTTCCCAAAGGGGTAGACCGGTGCTTGTGAACTCGGTCCTATTGAATTTGCCTCTTTATTATTTCTCGGTGTTCAGAGCACCCAAATGGGTTTTATGCCGTATCGAAGCACTAAGGAGAGCTTTTTTTTGGAAAAGGGGGACTACTATCGCCGGGGGACACTGTCTGGTCCAATGGAAGGCGGTATGTAGGAATAGAGAACGGGGAGGGTTTTAGGGGTCAAGGACCTGGAGAGTATGAATATGGCTCTTTTGGAGAAATGATGGTGGAGATTCCTCTCTGACAGGAACCATTTGTGGGGCCCCCTCATTGAAGGACTGTACTACTCCAGAAAACGTCCGCTAAAAGAGGAGCCTCATTCAGACCATCCTCGCAATGGTGGCGGAATGTCTTAAGGACTAGGGAGGTATTCAAATGTGGAATTTCTTTCTCGATTGGGGATAGAAGAAGAGTAAATTTTTGGTCGGACATTTGGTGTGGTCAGATTTCACTCCAGTCCCAATTCCCTAGAATTTTTGGTAATGTGCTAAACAAATCCTATTCGGTGAAGGCATGTTTCGACGAAGGTGGTTGGAAGTGGCGCAAGATCCTGTGCGGTTTTACCCCACGCTCGGTACAGGAGAGAGAACTATTTTTGAAGCTAAAGGAGAAGGTTTCAGATACGGTGCCCAACAGTGATCTTGATGTCGTTAGATGGCGATGGGCTCATTCTGATATTTTTTTAGTTAAATCCTTGTATAACTTCCTGCAAGATGGTGGAGTGATAGACAAAAGTTATACTCGATTGTGGTCTATTAAAGTACCTTTGAAAGTGAAAATTTTCATCTGGACAGTTCTCAAACGTAGGGTTCTAACGGCAGATAACCTGCGAAAAAGGGGCTAGCAGGGGGAAGAGAATTGCATCTTCTGTCGAACGATGGCTGAGACAGTAGATCATCATTTTGTAGGGTGTGACTTTACCAAATCCATGTTGGAAGGTCAGCTTTTGGACAAGAGAGTTTTACAAAATTACCTCTCTGTGTATAGTCTTTGGGATTTAAGCAGTTCTAAACCTGGCGCCTTTGGGCGACTGGAGTTAACTACAATCGCCTCCCTATGGTGGACTATCTGGCTGGAGCGTAACAAAAGAATTTTCGAGAAGCGAAAGGCAACCCTGAGCCAGCTACTCTCAACCTTCCGCTCCTTTCTTTCGCTCTAGAAAGCGTTCTGTGTGTAGAGCGAGTGCATGTCTCTTCCTTCGTTTTTTTTTTTTTTCGTCTCGTTGAGGCCCAACTACCTCACTTTGTAGCTTAATTCATCTTCTTAGTGAATGAAGCGGTAGCAAGCTACCCATTCCTCGAAAAAAAAAAGAAGAAGATATGCATCCCAAATACGATGTATAGGTAGCATTTTTTGGGTAAAGAATCCCTAGCGCTAAAACCATTAGAGCAAGTCTCCAAGTATTTGTTGGAAAACAAGCATGTTGAGCTTGATTAGTTATGAGAAAGATCACATGGATTGTGCTTGTCAATAACTAGTTTTATGCCACAGGATTGTGTGCAAAAACCCTAATTCCTTACTCAAGACGTTACTGTATACTATGAAGCACTAATANGCTACTCTCAACCTTTCGCTCGTTTCTTTCGCTCTGGAAAGCGTTCTATGTGTAGAGCGAGTGCATGTCTCTTCCTTCGTTTTTTTTTTTTTTCGTCTCGTTGAGGCCCAACTATCCCACTTTGTAGCTTAATTCATCTTCTTAATGAATGAAGCAATAGCAAGCTACCCATTCCTCAAAAAAAAAGAAAGAAGATATGCATCCCAAATACGATGTATAGGTAACATTTTCCTTTACCTTATTTGGGTAAAGAATCCCTAGCGCTAAAACCATTAGAGCAAGTCTCCAAGTATTTGTTGGAAAACAAGCATGTTGAGCTTGATTAGTTATGAGAAAGATCATATGGATTGTGCTTGTCAATAACTAGTTTTATGCCACAGGATTGTGTGCAAGAACCCTAATTCCTTACTCAAGATGTTACTGTATACTATGAAGCACTAATACTTCAAATTTCACATCGTTCTCGTATCAGACACGTATCGGATACCGATACATGTCCATACGTGCCCGATACGTGTCAGATATCGGAATGAAGTATCTGACGTTTTTAAAAAATAAAAAAATAGTGGATATGGCTCGGATACATGATGGATACAAAGAGATATAGGGGGATATGGTCGTGTTTTTTGATTTAAAATGATAGGAACTCAAAATTTTTCAAAAGGCCCACATCCCAACCCATTGAAAATAAGAAAAAGAGTGAGAAAAATGACAATCTTTCTTCAATTTGTCATTTCTTCTATCTTTTTAACTCTTGGATAGTTGAAGGCGCCCACTCTCGCTCCATCTCGACATAGTACTAAGCTATGGTTCAGTCTTTTACGGCTTAGCTTTTACTTTATTTTATCTAATTTGCCAACCTAGCACTAATTAACAAAGGCCATGGAGAATGATTTTTTCTTCTTCCATTCAAGTGTTAGCATATTTTCTTTTATTACTATTTTATATAATAAAACCTAATAAAACATACATATATGAATAGCTAATTACCTAGTTTGTGCAAATATAGTGTCATGCGAATGATTATCTTTTTTAACGAACAAATCAAGAATAATTATACTAGCTAATGTATATCAATATATACTCCGTAATATAATCCAGATATCCTTTTTGTCCTCGATATATCATCACATATTATCAACATATATTAAAATATATTTAAAGTAATATTTTATTCAAATATACCCTGCGTATCGTATCCTTGAGCTTTTAGGAATTGTCGTATCATCATATCCATGTCGTGTCGTATCCATATCTGTGCAACATAGATTTAAACACTCTCTCCTCGGAAGGGCACTATGGTATGATTGGGTGTTCAACTTTAACTCCTATTCATAGGCTTATGCCTACACTACATGACTATATTAGATAATGGCTAAAAATATTTGACTACACAACGTCGAATCTGCCACACTAGATACAGTGATAGCATTTTTCATGCAACTCGGTCTGAACAATTATAAACACCATATCAGTCAACATGATTGGATTGATTATATAATTTAAGGCATGGTGAAATTAGATGAGTTATTTATAATTATTATTTAATCACGATATTTAATAATAGAAGTATTGAATAGCGTAGTATGTTTACAAGGAGAACTGTATACTTCTTTAGTAATCTCGTATAAGTGAAGGTGCCACTCAAGTAGGGCTGGCAAATGAGCGAGCCGGCTCGCGTTTGACTCGCGTTCGACTCGATATTTGGCTCGCTCGAGCTCGGCTCGAATTAATTTCAATCCAAGCTTGAGCTTAAATTTAGGCTCGAAATTAATTTCAAGCCGAATTTGAGCCAAGGTAAGCTCGCTCGTTCGAATTAGGCTCGCTCAAAAAGCTTCGAAAAATCTCGATAATTATATATTTATACTATAGTAGAGGCTACCTATCCTATCAAAGTATACGAGAATCCCGGTACTTCAGATTTTTTTATTCTTAGATCAACCCCTTAATCATTTTTATCTTTGATTAATATATTATTATCTTGTAAGGACCACTTCAATCCTAGGAATTTAATTAATTCTAGGGGAACTGCAATCATCCCAACCATACAATTCTATATCAATGGGTCAAACATTTTGAAAATATCAATACAACTCTATATTTTCGATAGTATATAGTTCTACAATATATTATTATAATATATATAGTATATATATATATATATATATATAATTAAAAAATATATAAATAATTTATATTTTAATTATATATAGGCTGAGTGAAATAATCTGAGTTTAGTTAAAATTGGCCAATGTTGTTGGCCATAAAACAAACCCAATAGACAAATAAAAGAGCAAAATTTTCACTAAATTATACATTTCCCTTTCTTCTTTCTTTCACAGAGCTCTAAATTTCAATATGTTTCTCTCTTGCCTTTTTCTGTCTCTCCCCTAAGTGGCCAGCGAAAGCCCTCCAAGTTACCAAGTAACAGCATATACCGCCGTTGCCTACCTTTGCTGTTAATTGTACTGCTTGAGAAAATATACAGAATATTTTTTAAGTAAAAATTATTATTCATATAAAATTTTAATGTTATTATATATGATTGGATATTTAATCCAATATTTATCTATATAATTTATTTATTTTTGATTGCATAAATGAAAATGAATAAATGTAGATTGAAGGCGAAAGAAAAAACATGTGAGCGGAAAAGATTAGATATCTCAACTCATAAATTTTTTTTTTTTCATATTATAATAACTATATTTCATAAATATTTTGTGCTTTGAACTATTATAGAGTAATGTTCTATACAAATTAAACTATTGATCGATGATGTTAGAATTTCAAGCGGCTCTTTAGGGCTCGAGCTCGCTCGACTCGAAATTAGCTCGCGTCTGAGCTCGGCTCGAATTAATTTCAATCCAAGCTTGAGCTTAAATTTAGGCTCGAAATTAATTTCAAGCCGAATTTGAGCCGAGATAAGCTCGCTCGAGCTCGGCTCGTTTCCACCCCTACACTCAAGACAAGTAAAAGTTACATGAGTAATTATGGAACAATTATTCTCAACGATCAATTAATGAATTAACAAAGTTATAATTACAGAATATATGCTATAAAAGTTTTTTTTGTGGTGGTGGAAAGGTATTTGCAACAAAAATTTTTGAAGGACAAATGCGTAAAAGTTATAGTTGAGGAGGGACATATTTAAAAACTAAGTTTACCATAGGATTTATCAACAAAATTTATTAAAATATTTAATTAATAACAAATTAATTTTTTACCAAGTTAATTTGTCACAAAAATAACTTTATTTCAAATACAATAGGAAGATTCTAATCGATTTGAGTGAGGCTGTTATTACCATGCAAGGATTAAAGTGCCCATCAGCAACGGCCGTATCCACCGTGCCGTATCGTGCCAGCAAGATATAGGCACGATACAGTCCCCGTAGCGATGGCACAACTCAAAACCCTCTATTCTTCCAATTAGCAGGTAATTTTCTTAACAAAGTTCAAAAGATTTGATAAAAATATATAATAAATAATTTGCATATTTTGCTACTGAAGAAAATAAATATTTCATGCCATTACATGTCGGCACACATATACTTTTTGTGACCAGCACTCATCGGCACGGCCCGACACGCACCATGCCATACCGTACCGACAAGTTTCCAGCATGACCTCATGCAACGGCACTTAAATCCTTGTTACCATGCCACCAGCATGGGATATGCTATCAGATACTATTAGCATAACATTCCACGTTGGCACGTCTCGATATGCTATTTATAAACTATTATATATGTTTCACACAAGCGGCACATGCAGCACAAACAGCACCGACTTACCAAAATAAGCAATATTGGCATATATCGTGACCATGCCAGACTATGCCAATTGGCATGACAATTCTTGGAAGAAGATTTAAAATTCTTGGTAAGGAATAAAAAAAGAAAACAAAATATAGATTCAAATACAACAAAAAAAAGAAAGTATGCATGAGACCCCTAAAGTAGGATTAAACTTCAATAGGGAGCTCCCTAACGAGATGTCATTGGGAAGCCCTTGGGATAAAACTTCAGTAGAGAGCTCCCCAATGACGTGTCGTTGGGAAGCCCGCGATCTGCTACCACATGTTAGTTTTGTCTCTATCCAAGTGTTCATGGGGTGTTTTTTAATACTAAAACCCCAAAAGAAACCTACAAGGGATGATTATAACCATTGGATAGAGGCAAAACTGACACATGGCAACAGATCGAGGGCTCCTCAGCAAGGTGCCGTTGTGGAGCTACCTATTGAATATTCTTCCGCTAATATGCCATAGCAATACCTCATAATTAGTTGCAACGATTATACAGTTTACTTTAAGAAAGTTTCGTCCTTAAGAATTTGCATACAGAAGTTGAATGCTCATGCTCCATGTATGGACTTCTTTCTCTATCAAAATTCTCCTCTATCGAACTTCTCCTAAGACTAGCAACACCATCGTAGAAGTCCACAATTTTCTTGTTTGTGTCAGGTATCAATGAAGATTTTATAAACTCATAGGAAGCAGCCAATTAGTGATAGACTCCCGTTAGATGAGCATAGAGGCTGGGCTCATGCACAGTTACAACACAAGCTTATTGAGCACGAGTCAATAAGCATCAACAATGAGATCAACCGTGCCACAAGTCATTAAGCCTAAAGCGGTACAGGGTGAACTTGAACTCTTTAGAAATAGAAGTATCCACTAACAGGTCAAGAGATGCAATATATTTTTTTAGTTTTTTTTAGTTGTGATATCATGCTTTTTGCTTTCTGTGATTTGATTATATGATCTCCAAAAATCATTTAAAATTAAAATTTCAATTACCTATGCATTTAGCATCCCGATTTTCTTTTATTACGACGCATGCCTTTGGATAAATAAGTTTTTCTTAGCTTTAACAAATTCAAATCATGGAAGTTCCAACCTCAAATTATTTGATTTTCTTATACTTATTCAAGGCATTTCATATGATTAGAAATCCATCTAAATCACAACAACTAATCTTTCCTAATTATTGTTATTTCTAAAAACGAAGGCTTACGTTTTGAATGAGACAATTATTACCATTTAAATGGGACTGTTATTATCATTCACTAGCATGGGACGTGCCATCATATACTATCAACAAGACATTATGCCATTCAAAACACTATTTTAGTAAGGAAGAGGAGAGAGGTGGGAAACTATCTGGACCCTTAGAGGGCCACTCGGACGAAGAACCGGCAAATCAAGCATGGAATTAGAGCTCCCATCTTCTGCACATCTTGATATATGATTTATACTTGATGTTATATGTTTAGCACAAGTAGCACGGGTGGCACAAGTGGCGCTAATGTATCAAAATAAGAAACACTAGCAGCACATTGCAACTATGCAAGCCTATGCCACTAGCACAACAATCCTTGGAATAAGATTCAAATTTCTTGGAGAAGATTAAGGAGAGAACAAAAACTAGATTTTGGCACCAATTCAAACACAACAAAAAAAAGGAAAGAAAGTGTATGGGACCACTAAAGTGCTATAGTCATACACCATATGCCGATCGGGAGACCGCCCTATTCGTCAAAAGTAGGTGTACCAACTATATAGTTACTTTAAGAATTTTCCATCTTTGAGGGTTTGCGCATACAAAAGTTGAAAAAATTCTCATCTTTCTCATGCTCGCATGGACTTGAACTCTTTGAGTTCAAATTTTTGGGGTTTGCATATAGAAATGAAAAATGGTCCACTAAGATGTCAAAAGATGCAAAATATTTTTTTAGGCTTTTTTAGTTTGATGTGATATCATGGTTTTTTGCTTTCTATGATTTATCTCCAAAAATTATTTTAAATTTAAAATTCCAATTCGATTTTCTTTTATTAGGAAGGTTGCTTTTGGGTAGATAATTTTTTTCTTAACCTTAATAAACTCAAAATCATGGATCACATTATTTGATTTTCTTATACTTATTCAAGTCATTCCAAATGATTAGAAATCCATCGAAATCAAAACTTCTAGTGTTTCCTAAGTATTGATATTTGTAAAAACGAAGACACAATTTGAATAAGATGGTTATTACAATCTATCAAAAATAGAGACTTACGATTTGAATGAGATCGTTATTACCATGCACTAGTATAGGACGTGCCATCATATACTATCAGCAAGACATAGCATGCCGACACTTCTCAAAACGCACTCGATTTATACTCTATTTAACATGCTTATCACAAGCAATATAGGTAGCACAAGCGACACCAGATAAGCAACAATAGCAACACATGGCAGCCATGCAAGATTATGCCAACCGGCACAACATTTGGAATAAAATTCAAATTTATTGGAGAAGATTAACGAAAGGAAACAAAACAGATTTTGGCTACAATTCAAACACAACAAAAAAAAAAGGAAAAAAGTGTATGAGGCTATTAAAGTGCCATAGCCATATACCATATTCAGGTGTAACAACGATATAGTTTATTTTAAGAAAGTTCCGTCTTTGAGAGGTAGTGAATACAAAAGTAGAGAAAATTTCCATCTTGCTCATCCTCCATGCATGGACTTGCACTCTGAGTTATAAATTCTTAGAATTCATATATAGAAATAAAAATGATTCACTAGGATGTCAAGAGATGCAAAATATTTTTGTATTTGTTTAGTTTGATATGGTTTCGCGATTTTTTCTTTCTATGATTTGATTATTTAATCTCCAAAACATATTTTACGTTAAAATTTCAATTTCCATTGCATTTGCATGACGATTTTTTGATTATTAGGAAGGTTACTTTTGGATAGATAATTTTTCTTTAATAAACTCAAATCGTGGAAGTTCCAAACTCAAATTATTTGATTCTCTTATACTTATTCAAGTCATTCGAAATGATTAGAAATCCATATACCTAACTATTGATAATTCTAAAAACAAAGACTTACGATTTGAATGAGACTATTATTACCATGCACTAGCATGGGATGTGCACCATATACTATCAGTATGACATAGCACCCCGCACGTCTCGATACACACTTCATTTATACTCCATTTAATATGTTTGGCATGAGCAGCACAGGCAGCACAAGCTACACCAACTTATCGAAAAAAGCAACTCTAGCAACACATGGCATTCATGCAACACCAGCCAACTGGCACGATAATCTTTGGAATTAAATTCAAATTTCTTGGAGAAGAATAAGGAGGGAAAATAAAATATAGATTTAGCTAAAATTCAAATACAACAAAAACAAAAGAAAAGAAAAGGTGCATGAAACTGCTAACGTGCCATAGCCATATACATATTCAATGTAACAATTATATAGTTTGGTTTAAGAAGGTCCCATCTTTGAGAGTTGGTGCATACAAAAGTTGAAAAAATTTTCATCATGCATGCTCCTTGCATGGACTTACATCTTTGTCCATCCTAATTCTCCGCTATCGAACTTCTCCTAGTACCAGTAACACTATCTTAGAAATCCATTACTTTCTCGTTCTCATCAGGTATCTTCGAAGATTTTATAGATTCACAGGAAGCATCCAATTCGTGATCCGCTTTGTTAGCACGGAGGCTATGCTTTGTGCATGACTACAGCACAAACTTATTGAGCACAAATTGATAAGCATCGATAATGAGATCAACCATGTTAGCCCTTAAGCGGCACAAAGTGAACTTGAACTCTTTGAGTTTTAATTAGATACAAAATATTTCTTAGTTTTTTAAGTTCAATGTGATATCATGTTTTTTACTTTTTGAGGTTTAATTATTTGATCTTCAAAATTAAAATTGTAATTCAGTGCATTTAGCATGTTGATTTTTTTTTTATTAGGAAGGTTGATTTTGGATAGAATTTTTTTTAACTTTAACAAACTCAAATCATGAAAAATTCCGACCTCAAATTATTTAATTTTCTTATACTTACGTTGTTCCAAATGATTAGAAATCCATCCAGATTGCAGCTATTAATATTTCCTGACTATTGATATTTCTAAAAAACGGAAAAATGATTTGAATGAGACAATTATTTCGATGCTAGGCATGCCACTAGCATGGGACATGCCATAATACACTATCAGCATGACATAGTACGCCAGCATGCCTCCAACATGTCTCAATACACATTCCATTTATACTCCATTGTATATGTTTGGCATAAGTTGCACAGGCAGCACAAGCTGTGTGGCACCTTTAGGATTTGGAATAGTTCAATATATAAGATATAATAGGACTAAAACTTCTTTACCTGGTATAACATTTTGGACGGCAGCTAGCCCAAAATATTAAAAGAGTTGAGCGTGCTGCAACTAGAATAATCCTAGAATGGGTGACCCTTTAGGAAATGGGGCGTCATAGTTGGTATAAGAGCCAATTACCAACCGAAAGTGTGAGATGTGTCTTGGCTGAGTTAGAATCATACAGCGGGTAGAGCATAGCTCCACGTTGACGACCATTATGGGTGGAGCGCGGCTTCCCACAAGGTCACCTAAAGCTAGTGAGACCAGTCTCACATTGTCTGGTGTTGTTAGTGTGCTCGAGCTTGACAACAATGTCAAGACTTAACAGGGGAAGAAACGTGACATTCCTAAAATTTGCAGTAGTCCTATATATGAAATATAATAAAGCTAAACTTTGTAACCCAAATATAGCATTTTGGGTGGTAACTAGCCCAAGAGGTTAAGAAAGTTAAACACGTGCTTGGGCTAGAGTAGTTCTAAGATAGGTGACCTCCTAGGAAGTAGGGCGTCACAAGCGACACTGACTTATCGAAATAAGCAACACCGACAACAAATGGCAATCGTGCCAGATTGTGCCAACTAGGACAACAATCTATGGAATAAGATTCAAGTTTCTAAGAGAAAATTAAGAAAAGAAAATAAAATATAGACTTCTGCCACAAATCAAATACAACCAAAAAAAGTGTTTGCATGAGAGCACTAAAGGGTCGTAGTTGTACCTCATAATTTTACTTTAAAAGGTTTCTTCTTTGAGAATTTGTGCATACGAAAGTTGAAAATTTTCATCTTGCTCATGCTCCCTGCTTGGACTTCTTTCTTCATACGTATTCTCTGCTATCAAACTTCTCCTAGGACTAGTTGTGACACCCCAATAGTCCCACATCGGATAGTTATGGCTAGATGTAGGGGTATATAAGCTTGATTAGGATAAGACATAATAACTAGGTTTAAGCATTTTGGGCTGGCGGTTTGGACCCAACGAATTATTATTACTAGTGAGTCAGGTCGTTATATTTGGTATCAAAATCGGTTCACCAGCTGAAAGTGTGATGAGTCAGGTCGTTACATTTGGCATCAAAACCAGTTCACCAGCTGAAAGTGTGAGATGAGTCTCGGCTAAGCCAGGGTCAGAATGATAAGGCTAGCGAGACAAGTCTCACATCACCTAGTAATCTTAGGCTATGTGTGTTTAGGGCTAACGAAGACGTCAGGGCCTAAACAGGTGGAATCTGTGACACCCCAATAGTCCCACATCGAATAGTTATGGCTAGATGTGAGGGTATATAAGCTTGATTAGGCTAGAAATAATAATTGGGTTTAAGCATTTTGGGCTGATGGTTTGGGCCCAATGAGTTATTATTGCTAGCGAGTCAGGTCGTTACACCAGTAACACTATCTTTGAAGTCCACAACTTTCGCAATTGCGTTTGGTGACTTTGAAGACTTCTAGATTTGCAGAAAAACGAATCGATAAGTATTGACAATGAGATCAACTGTGCCATAAATCATAAGCCTTAAGTGGCACAAGGTGAACTTGAAATCTTGAATTTTAACCTTTGTGGTTTGTATATGGAAATGAAAAATAATCCACCTAGACGTCAAGAGATGCAAAATATTTTTTTAGTTTGATCTAATATAGTGTTTTTTTTGTTTTCTGTGATTTGATTACTTGATTTCTAAAAATCATAAATTAAAATTTCAATTTCCAATTCATTTATCATGCCGCTGCTCTTTCATTAGGGCGTTCACCGTTGGATAGAAACTTTTTCGTAACTTTAGTAAACTCAAATTATGGAAGTTCAAACATCAAATTATTTGATTTTCATATACTTATTCAAGTCATTTGAAATGATTAGAAATCCATCTAAATCACAATTTAGTGTTTCCTAACTATTGATATTTCTAAAAACGGAGACTTTCAAGTTGGAAGTCCTCCCAAATTAATGACTTGGCACATGCTAAAGAGGGTGTAAATCCATCCAACCATCTAGTTGGCTTGTTGTAAGATGTAGTGTTGTTTAATAATAGATAATAATCTCCGCTGACCCTTTTCTTTTCAAATTACTGAGAAGGCGATGGGGAAAGGAAAGACAAAAAGAGATAAAGGAGCTTGATTAGTGACTGGATGGAGGTCAATTACTGGAATTCATAAAATCAAGCACTGAGAGGTGAAAGAAAGGTGAAAAAAAAGAGCAGGAATTATACAAAATTTATCATTTTTATACTCCAAGCACTCCTTCCATAAATACTGACATTGCAACTTATATTGCTCATGCTGAAGAAAACACCACAGCCATTGCAAATTATTATTGACATTGGCCTCGGGGCTGCACCTTGCCTTTGGCTAGAAAATTTGGTGCCTTCTTCCCGTCCTTCAGATTGTCCACATCTCAACGCGACGGATGCTTTTCGATGACGCATAGGCTGTGTATTGCATCAACAATCCCTATTACCACATATTGTGGAGGGAATATTCATGACAAAGTTCAGTCATGTTGCATCTTGTCAAGTGTCCATGATAGTTATAAAATTATATTCTATTGCTCCAGTTTAAGTAACATTTTATTTATATGTCTATATAAAGACTGATTATTTTAAGCCAGCCCATTATACTTCTCTACTGTCCTGCATCTAATTAGTAGGCTATACATATCATGTTAAATATTTTGCACAAGATCACGCTATTGCTCAGTCTCTGTTTCTCCAAGAGATATAAGGCAGTGAGTCTTCTAAAAACATAAGCTAGCTATTCCATTTTAAGAAAAGGTGGTATCGTAAAGGGCCAATGAGTTGTTTCTTCACTTGGGTGGTAATAATTTTGTGTGAATTATGATAAGATATAAATTAGATACGAATGACTGCAACTATAGGTCCTAAGTGCATATTTTGGTAAGTCAAAATAAATTCAATTGGGATTCCTTGCACGCATTAACAGTGCATGGGCCAGACAGAAGCTACACTAAAAGTTCGGTTGCTACTGGTCCAACTTAATCCTAAAAGGAATAATTATTCCTTGACGTGCGTAAGCAAACACGGCTGTCAAAGGATGTCCTTAGATTGAAACCAAATTGACACCCATATTCCAAGCCCTGGGACTTTGAAGTTCGACAATCAACACCCCAACACAGCTGCAAAAAGATGTCCTTAGATTGAGACCAAATTTACACCCGGCCATATTCCAGGCTCTGGAACTTTTAATTTCGACATTCAACACCCTAAACTTTTAAAAGTGTTTCACTTGTGTTGTAAACCTTACTTATAAGAAAAGTTTAAAGTTCTAGTGAATCTATATATCCAAGTACCTGGTATCTATCAATGCTTAGTCCCTTCTTACATTTCAATAATCCCATCTCATATTTCAATCATAACACCATTAAGTTCCGACTTTGTCACTAATTAGAAAACAAACTATTAAATAAGAAGAAAGAGATGAATAGAGGACTAAAGCGAAACAATAACAAAAAAAATTCAGGGTTGCAATTATTGAACTTTAAAAGTTCTAGGACCAACATAAAACTTAATGAAAGTCGAGGGACCAGTAGAGAAATTTACTTCCTACTGGAAGGTTATAAAAAAAAAATACAAAGAGTTTAAGGTGTTCGATACATGCTTTAAAAAGTACCAAACACAAACTCTGCTAAATGTTCAGGACTAAGTCGTCATCCTTATTTCTTAGAGAATTACTATCTGTACACCAAAAAAGCGGGTATAAATCTTACATCCCGTCATCCAAGGGCCCATAATGGGCCGTTGTCTTCGACATTTTTTTTTTTTAAATACTAAATATCCAAAAGGTTTTACACATCCTAGGATAAGGGGGTGTATATTATGCACCCTGTTTCTGGGTGTTCTTGTAGCATTTTCCTATTTCTTACTAGGATAATTTGAGATTCAACTCCATACTTTATTGAAATCACAGAACAAATAATCCAATGGGTCCACTTTCACAGTTGAAAATGAATCAATGCCGCCATAAATTGGGCCTGCTAGACCATAAGGATTGGCCAAAGCTTTTGACCTCATAAATTGCACACAAAGGTGTCAAATGCAAGGAGAACTAATTTGAGCTGCATATCCACCATATAGTAGTGAGAATCAATCAGACAAGGTTAAATGTAGTGTGGAATTTACACTTTCTAATACACTAAATGATATTCAACAATACTTGTTGTTTGATGCATTACGAAATTCACGTCACATGTACATGTGCCAAGTATAAACCAAATAAAATATACTTAATGGGGGCAACAATGACCTATTAAGGAATCATCTTCTTAGATAAATAATACGCATTCAACATATAAATAATTTCCTATAACTTGCGGTGTCAGCGGCAGCCATTCATCTCGAAGCAACACGTGGCGTGCATTAACATGTGAATTTCGTGATTAATAGGTAAAGAAGACGTGCTTGATAATCTCTGCTAGCAAATCATCCATTGCGATTCAAATTAATCAACAGAGAAACATGTTTAATACTTATTTAACAGTTCCAAATATAAAAGATTACAATGACATAATCCTAATGATGAATCCAACATGAATGACATAAGAGCAGGATATATGCTCATAAGATTCTACTGCTAATGGACATTTTTCAAACTTTTCTATTGAAAAGACTAGGGTGCCATATTAAAAATGAAGTATCTAGACACTGCCAGGTGGGAGAGAAAGTGTAACGAAAGAGATGTACGTGGGGACTACTTTAAAACTAGCAGGTTGGGTATCAAATCTCTTTTCTAAAAAGCCCACGTGCATAGGCCCCAGGTTATGGGTAAGTGGTCAAATTATGAACAGCTGTTTTGGTGAGCTGGTGTACGAGGAAAATGCTAGACCACCTCAGAACGTACCCTAATGTGCAGATGATGAGGTAGTTTTGCAAATATACTCGGCTAGTAATGGTTCAACATTTAGAATAAGCTAGCTAGATATCTTTTTGTGAGAAAAAGGTAACATGCTAACTATTACGTTAATTTTTTCTAAAAAAATAAATTTAATTGAACATGCGAATTAATTAGACTTCGAATTTGGAACCTGAAGTATCAATTACCAAGCCCTCTGCCACTTGCTTTGAAGTACAGTCGGTCAGCTAGCTAGATAGTGAGAACAAGTTTCTACAGTAATAAATCTAATTCGTCAACTAAACACTAGGTGCCTTGAGCAAAGCTAGAATGGATCCAATTGTTCCATATGGAAAGTAAAGGTAATCCAGCTCCACATAAAACAATATATTGCCCATCATCATATTGGCACTTGCGACCTTTACTAATATAGCGGCCTGACAATTTTAAGTCATGAAGCTGCAACTTACGTGCATGTCTAAACACGAAATATACCTTACAAATTCAAGATCGCCAATTTTTCGAGACAAAACTCATTAGAAACTGCATAAATGAAAGGATCTAAACATGGTCAGCACAGATGAAGGGTGCACTAACAAAATTAGTTTGAAAGCTCAATTTCAACCATTTGTCATTCTTTATATGGAAAGAAGAATATTTTTTTTGCAACTACAAATCTTAATGCAAATAAAATAACGTAGCCAATAACAGTTGAAATTGAGCCTTACAATTTTTATCTTGTTAGTGCATTTTTCACCTGAACTGAGCTTGCCTAATATAGCATTATGTTGACTTTTAATAACGTAGCCAATAAAGTCTTTGTACAACATACCAAACCAAACACCGCTGGCACAAGTAGTTTGTCGGGTATATATAAAACAGTTGGTTGTAGGATGATTAAGCCTAGATTAATTACCTATAATGGATCAGAAATCCTCCTCATTTTTTCGGGTGGAACTAACTATTTGGGATATGACACTTTGCTACGCATCCGATTTAGTCCAGGATTAGACATTTCACTTAACTTGATACGATCCACACCAAATCCCATCTCACAAAATATCAGCTGTTTCTGTCCACCACAAACTGCGGCTCCGTCTGGTCATAGAATCAGTCTGGTCACCCCCTAAGGCTTCGTTTGGTTTTGGAAATTAGCAGGAACTAGTTATTCCGGAGATAGGTACAAGTATGAGTTTTTGTAAGTTTAGATGAAAATGTGAGTATAAGCTGGAACAAGGGCATTTTTTTGTTCGGAAATTCTTATTTGGGCACAAGAGGGAGGATAACCCCCTTATCCCCCCTCTTGTACCCAATCCAAACGCAGTGTAAAGCTTTGGTATTGAGGCATAAGACGGAAAAAATGATGGGCGCCATGATTCTTCTGGCATACATGAGAATCACTCGTAAAATGGGGAAAAGATATGCACATTGAAGTAATTAATAACTTAATCCTACAAGGCCAGGCCAGTATTCATGCTAAGGATCTTTGACTTCTTTAAGATGTTACTAGAAAACTAGGCGTTACAAAAAAGACACGGGATATGGGACATGACATGTTAATTTGAACATGATGACTCAGCAGCTTTCAAAAAATTAGGACACGGATACGATATGGACACCACTAATAAAATATAATATTATTAATATATATTTATTATATATAAAATATTAATTTTGGTAAAATATTGTTATATTTCTCATATAAATAAAGTTAGTAAAATTTTTATTGATAATTCATATATTTTAAGAAAAAAAATTTTGCACCATACATAATTTATTAATATTTTTCAAAAAAAATTATATGTATTTATCAAAAAACTAGAATATTTATCATTTTACATTTATAATGCATAAAAAAAAGTAAAATAAAAATACATATATCTTTTTTAAAATTATTTGCACTATGAATCGATATTAAACGCGCGTCCAAAGAGTATCCATATCGGACACGTGTCCGACACGGATGTCGGACACATCAGGCTGATAGAAGTATCCGTGATACATAGTTAGAAGAACAATTGAACAAAGGAAGGAAAGATTACAGTTTGCGATGTCCTATAAGTTATCATATGTTGGAGAGTTCAATCGGAGAGGAAGAGTAGAACCTAAAGCTGAGTCCAAATAACTTGATTTATATACACTATGGCTGGAAAATCACAAACCACCAAGTTTTACATAATTGATTCCCGGGTGATACTGATTGGTCACGCAACCGCACGCGGAAAAAAGGAAAAAAAAAAAGAAAATGAGCTTGAAGCAAGGGACCGCGAATTAAACTTAACCCAAACTACCCCGTGAAAGTGTTTTCCATCTACTGGAATAACTCCCTTAATTGATCGAGTTTGTATGTATTAACCAAAAGATATTTAGTTTCTTATTTTTATTTTACTTTATATTGTATTTGGTAAGAATCTGGGAAAATGGATTCACCTAGAAGAATAAAAGCGGTAAAATGGAAAAAAGGGTAAAATTTCTCTCCAATCCCAACTCCCCGAGTGGAAACCCGTAATTTGACTTCTTCAACGCATATCCTACGGATGAATGCCACATATATCAGCGGATTAAGCCGCTCAATCAATTCCCAATGACAACAACAACTACTACTACTACTACTACTTCATTAATTACTACAACAACCCAAAGTTTCAGTTTACAGGCACTTAATTAACTGCAGTAAACATGATAAAGCATCAAAGTAGAGATTAAAAGGAAGAAAAATTCAGTATTAAGCTGCGAATGAGGGCGAAAAATTGCGCGTACCTAACGCCCGCGACATCGCGAGGATCCCATGAACGCGCGCCCCGTTCACATATATCACCCGCCCGCCCGCCGCCTCGATCCTCGCCAATTCGTCTGGCCGATCTGGCTGTAACCATTTTCACCCCATTTTTTTTTTTTGGTTGTTAACAATACTTGTGCTTAAGCGTAACGTTAATTATAAGTATAACCATAAACAGAAGCATGTATGTATATATAATATTAGCAAGCAAACGGACTAAAGAAATATTATTATTATTATTATGGTTTATTAATTTTTTAAGCACATAAAAGCGGAGTTGAATGAGGTGAGACCACTTTTGTCCCCATCGTTCTCCTAGGACTCGACGGGGACAGGGACGCAGTCGTCGGCCAACCGCGTCGCGCCACGCGTCCCTCATGGATTACACGTGTCCCACTAGCCTTTTATGACTTTCGAGGGGAGGGTGACACGTGTCCCATTCGAACGGGGGGAACTCTTACGTAACAGAATCTCTTCGTCCTGCCCCCTACGCGTCTCACCACGTGGCGCGACGCGAGCGCGGTTGGGGCGAGCGTGGTCCCTTGGCGAGGGGCAGCGGAGGGAAAGCGCGACCCGAGTTGCCGCAAATTACGGAAAATGCCACTGCATGTTTTATTATTATTATTATTATTATTTTTATTATTTTTCTCTGTGTCTCGTTTTTTTTCTCTTTTTGGGGTGAGAATAAGTGCCGCTTCATTGGATGATGATGATGATTTGGTAATTAATTAAAGTTAATTATTAGTTTGAAGTAAAAAAATTAGTTAGTTTGGTGATTAATTTGACAATAATTGGTTATTTGATTTACCTTGTGGTCGACGGAGAGGGGGATGGCGCGGCCGCGGCGGCTGAGGACGGCGCGGGAGTCGCCGCAGTTGGCGACGAGGAGGCGGCTGCGGGAGACGAGCGCGACGACGGCGGTGGAGCCGACGATGTCGGATTTGATGCCGGACCGCTCGCACCGGCACGGCGGCGACCCCAGGCGGCCGCACGCGCAGGCGGTCATCGCCAGCTCGTCCATGCGCCCGAAGCACCGCCGGATCGCCTCCGTCATCTGCGCGTCCTGCTCCGAATTGCCCGCTGACGACGACGATGACGCCGATGCCACCGCCGCAGATGCAGATGCAGATGCAGATGCAGTTGCAGTTGCAGTTGCAGTCACTGCGGCGAGCTCCTCGGCCAGTAGCACGTGCATCCGATCCTTACAAAGCGCGGATACCTGCGTTACATCATTTATAAATAAAAAAATTTGAAAAACAAAAAAAAAATAAGGAAAGAGAATTGAAGATCATTTTATGGCCTAGATGATGACACGGTACATGAAATGTTAAAAAATTCGATACTGAGAATAATTGATGCTGATCATTTTGAGTTGGAACTGCAAATAAATTAAGGAATGAAAAGGTAGTTCGATTTGATCGTTTCATCATCTTTTACCAGAAACTCAAAATGAAGGAGAGAAAGGGGGGTGGGGGGCGGGGAGGGGATGCGGGTGAGAATAACTGTGGCCGCCCGTGGCACGTCGAAGACGCGAAGAAAATGAGCGAGAGCCGTCCGGAACCGGAAGAAGCCGGCCGGACGGACACGCGTCCTCCATTCTCCCGCGACCGACCGACACGAAACCGATCCGAACGAACGCCGGCCGGGATCCGCCAAATCGCACAACCCGATCCGGAGGCCGGCGCGGCGCGATCGTCCCTCCCCCCGACGACGAGACGGAGGCAACGATATCGCGCCCAGCATCGACGACGACACGACGAAGAAGAAGAGAAACGAAGAACAGGACGAATACATGCCGCCCACGGCCGACGGCGCGCCGGCGGAGGTGGAGAGCCGCGCGCGGCCGCCGTACGGATCCGCTTCTCGGGCTCCGGGTCCGGCGCGTCGGGATCGTCCGGATCGCCGCGCTTTCGGAGGTTCTCCTCGCCGGCGGCGACGGTGGCGAACCGCCGCATCTCGATCCTGCGGCGGCGGTTCTCACGGCATTTCACGGAAGCGTCGCCTGCCTCGCCGTCCGCCATCAACGGCCCGGCGCCCTCCCACGTGTCCGCGTCGCATCTCCGCCGTCCATCGTCCTCGACCAGGTTATTGGGAGGGTGGGGTTGGGAGCAGTAATCCCAGGCGTTGGAGAGGTCCATTCCGAGAGGGGGTTTTTTTTCCTTTTTGTTTTTTTATAGGAGACGAACGGAAAAAAAATAAATAAAAAAAAAAGGAACTAAATATTCGGGATTTTTAATTTCTTTTTTTATTTTTTTGAAATCAAAAATGGGCGTTGTTGTTGTTTTTCTCGTGAGAGCTGCTCGGGCAGGGGGCCGAGCCCTGCCCGAGCTGCCCGGGACCGACCGCGACGTGTCGAGTTTCTGACACGTGTACCAGATGACGCGTCATGCTCGCTGAGGAGAAACTGTTGTATGCACCGGGTATACACGTTCTCTTCGTGCACCGCAGTTAATGCAAGATAATGAAAATGAATGAATGTATCTAAAATTCAAGAACACTGTATAGAGCTTGTGCATTTTGAAAATTGCGGATTAAATGCATCGGAATTATTTGTACTCTCTCATATAAATTTAAAATTTTCCATATTTGCGCGACACGAATTTTTTACGATTTTCATATTCAATCTTTTATGTTTAAATTTCATCAATTTAAAACGTTTAGTCAATAGTCATTGAATGGTAAAAAACGCACAACAATAATATAGATACTACTATAAAAAAAAAAAATCTTATTATAAGAATGTTTTTTCTGATGATGTTTAAAAAAAGTGTCCCCAAAGTTATTATTATATATAGCAAAATTCTTAGCACAATTAGCAAAAAGTTTAATGGTTGGTATCCGAGATTTAAAATTCGAATCCTAATTAATTAACATTTCTAACTAACAAATGAAATAAACGAAGCGGAAAGCATACTAATTTATGGTTATATGAACCGTCATTAATACCATACTAATTTATTGAAGGATAAATTGCACCATTACTTTTAATTTATACTAATTTATTGAAGGATAAATTGCATCATTACTTCTAATTTTTTGGCGCTTCAAGTTCCTGTTTGGATATGTGAATATTTTATACGGCATATCTACTTAATTTGCTTTAGAAATCAGTGATCAAAAATTCAAAATGGAATGTCATGTTTTCCTTTCAAGTTATTTTTTTAAAACACCTCGTAGGTTGAAATATACTATCTCACGAAATCATAGATAGCATAACCTTTGAAGAAATACAAATCATATTTTTTAATTATAATCATATTAGAAATGTCTAATACCGAATAGGTTATCCTTATAAGATAACTTATTGCAATGTCCAAAAATAACTTAAAGGTCGTGACGCGTTAAAACGATGGAATACATACATATATATATATATATATATATATATATATATATATATATAGATATATATATATATATATATATATATATATATGAGTACGTCTTCTATACTTTCAAAAGTAGGGAGGCTTCCGTGCTTATAAGTTGTTTTTAATGATGGAGCATCCGATTCAGCGATCGGTTCTGTTAGGCATGATCTACACTATTAGAGCTATTTAGAAACCAAATTTCATAATTTTTTGACATTATTTACCAAGTGATCAAAGAGCCTAAAAAATGGCTATTTTAATGACCAATGTGGCATGTTTTAAAGTTCAACAGTGTAGAAGAATCTAAATTATATGAAACTTTAATAGAAAATTCTACTTAACATCAAGAACAAGAATAATACTTTTGATTTGAAATTTGAGTCTTTTATCACTATTTTTTGTGAAGTTTTTATTTTCAGCCGTTTATTTTGAATATACTCATTCATTAGACAAATAAAGTCAAAAAATTATAAAATTTGATTTTTAAATAGTTCCAATAACGTAAATCATATCTAATGAATCCGATCGCCGAATCAGATGCTGCATCATTGAAAACAACTTATAAATATGAAGGTCTCCGTACTTTCGAAAGCATAGCAGCCTAGCTCTATATATATATAGTAGAGCTATTATGCTAGGGATATTATTATCCTGTAGAGACCACTCAATCTAGGAATACCACTCAATCCTAGGAGAGAGCGCAATCATTCCAATCGTAGAATTCTTGATTCAAGGGTCAAAAAAGTCCAAAATATTAAATCCTCTATATTTTCGATAATATAACAGCTCTAATATATACATATTACCAATGCACGGTGCAAGTGTCAGTGTATTATATACATGACAGCTCTTCATTTCTCAACGCTTTAGCAAATGCTATCAAATACGTTGGTAAATTATTTTAGGACACTTTTAAATATTATTAATTACTAAAAAAATATATTTTAAATATTATTTTTTATAAAAAATAAAAAAAATCTAAGTAAAAGAAATTATAAAATTTTTGAAATTTAAGTAATCTAATAATCAAATTCCAATAATATCAACAACCGAGACATTAATTAAAAATCAATGTCTAAAATTTGTAGTTTTTGATTGAATTGCTTTGGTTGCTTGCAAATTCTTCATATACTAACACGTGGAGAAGGAAGAATCCAAAATTTAAAGTTGTTGTAATTCACTAGAAAGATCTTGTATTATACGTGTAAAGTAAGGTAAATTTGTATATAAGTTATCTCAATGATTATTCATTTTTATTTAATTACGTAACTTCCAGAATTTTAATTTTGTTACAATATTTTTTTAAATTTAGAATATATTAGGTTGACCGAAAATAAAGCACCGAAAGTATTACTTCGGAAAGTAAATTTTAAATTTTAAATTTAAATTTTTAAGTTGAAATTTGAAATTGAATTTAACTTTGCATTATTAATTTAATTTAAAAAATGAGTTTTAGTTTGAACTTTGAAATTCAATTATGAATTCAAATGTTCTATTTGAATTGTGATTTAAACTCAGTTTGTGAATTCACATTAAAATGCAAAACTTAAAAGCAAGTAGTAAATCAAATTTTGATTCAAATCATTGTAACGACGCAGCTCACTAGCAATAATAACTCGTTGGGCCCAACCACCGGCACAAAATACTTAAGCCCAATTATTATTACTAGTATCTAAGTCTCTTATATACTCAATCACATCCCATTCATATTCGATGTAGGATTGTTGGGGTGTGACAGATTCCCCCGTTAAGGCCCTAACGTTCTCGTCAGTCAAATCACACACACAGTCTAAAATTATCAGGCGATGTGAGACTCGTCTCGCTAATCTTGTCATCCAGACCCTGGCATAGCTGGTCAGCATGTCATACAGACTCCCGTATAGCCTCTCTCATTATCTTTCAGACTCTGATTCAGCCGAAACTCGCCACACATTTCCGACTGGTGATTGGCTCTGATACCAAATGTAACGACCCAGCTCACTAGCAATAATAACTCGTTCGGCCCAACGACCGGCCGAAAATTCTTAAACCCAATTATTATTACTAGTGTATAAGTCTCTTATATACCCAATCGCATCCCCATTCATATCCGATATAAAATTATTGGGGTGTGACAATCATAAATTCAAATTATATATAATGAAATAATCAAAAAATCGAAACCACAAAATATAGTTTTCTATTTTTCACTTTTTAGTCATTTAAACAATGAACACAAAAGTCACTTTTATAAAAGCGACAATTTTCTTTTCAACCCAAACGTCACATTTGTATAAGTCACTTTTACANATATCACAAGGGTTTTAAATTTAAATCAAGCAATGAAAAACTAAACTATGACATAATAGACCTTTGGTCCCACAACTTGCAAAGATGTTTATGTATATAAAATTTGTGGTTGCTACAACCTGGTCACTAATCATAGGTTTGTTTATAGCCTACATTCAGCAAAAGAGAATAAAAGAAATTTTACTACATGAAGTTGAGTAGGATTACTGTATTATTATGAGCACAACAGTTTTTATACCCCTAACTTTTTAACCATCAATCAATTTTGATGAACGGTTAGGATGAGAAAGAAAAAAGAAATTAATTAGAAAAAAATTCAAAGAGAAGAAAAATTGAGACACCCAATTTTTCTTTTCTCTTTTATCCTAACCATTTATCAAACTTGATTGATGGTTAGGAAGTTAGGAGCAGAAGAACTGCTGTGCTCCTAATAACACAGTAGCCCCGCTCACATAAAGATAAGATTTTTGCATGTAGCTTCCACTAGGAAATTTTCAGCACACAATAATTCATTTTGATTTTAATTCATCGACTATGACAATTGACAAATCACTCTTTAGGGATATGTTTAATGGAATCCACAATTTTGTCTTACCTCAAAAAAAAAAAAAAAAAAAAAAAAAAAAAAAAAAAAAAAAAAATTCTAAATTCTACTGTAAGATGCTCGCGCGGTGGAAAGTTATTAAAAGAAGAACTCAAAAGTCAAGGATAAAAACTTTTTTTTCCCAAATTATTAAAATTTGGAAATTCACATAAAAATTTTCCTGAATAAAAAAATAGAATATACATATATATATATATATATATATATATATATATATATATATATATATATATATATATATATATATATATATATATGAGTACGTCTTCTATACTTTCAAAAGTACGGAGGCTTCCGTGCTTATAAGTTGTTTTTAATGATGGAGCATCCGATTCAGCGATCGGCTCTGTTAGGCATGATCTACGCTATTAGAGCTATTTAGAAACCAAATTTCATAATTTTTTGACATTATTTATCAAGTGATCAAAGAGCCTAAAAAATGGCTATTTTAATGATCGATGTGGCATGTTTTAAAGTTCAACAGTGTAGAAGAATCTAAATTATTTGAAACTTTAATAGAAAATTCTACTTAACATCAAGAACAAGAATAATATTTTGAAATTTGAGTCTTTTATCACTTTTTTGTGAAATTTTTATTTTCAGCCGTTTATTTTGAACATACTCATTCACTAGGCAAATAAAGTCAAAAAATTATGAAATTTGATTTTTAAATAGCTCCAATAGCGTAGATCATGTCTAATGAATCCGATTGCCGAATCAGATGCTGCATCATTGAAAACAACTTATAAATATGGAGGTCTCCGTAATTTCGAAAGCATAGCAACCTAGCCTATATATATAGAGTAGAGCTATTATGCTAGGGATATTATTACCCTGGAAAGACCACTCAATCCTAGGGGGGACCACAATCATTCCAATCGTAGAATTCTTGATTCAAGGGTCAAAAAAGTCCAAAACATCAAATCCTCTATATTTCCGATAATATAACAGCTCTTATATATACATATTACCAATGCACGGTACAAGTGTCAGTATATTATATACATGACAGCTCTTCATTTCTCAACGCTTTAGCAAATGCTATCAAATACGTTGGTAAATTATTTTAGGACACTTTTAAATATTATTAATTACTAAAAAAATATATTTTAAATATTATTTTTTATAAAAAATAAAAAAAATCTAAGTAAAAGAAATTATAAAATTTTTGAAATTTAAGTAATCTAATAATCAAATTCCAATAATATCAACAACCGAGACATTAATTAAAAATCAATGTCTAAAATTTGTAGTTTTTGATTGAATTGCTTTGGTTGCTTGCAAATTCTTCATATACTAACACGTGGAGAAGGAAGAATCCAAAATTTAAAGTTGTTGTAATTCACTAGAAAGATCTTGTATTATACGTGTAAAGTAAGGTAAATTTGTATATAAGTTATCTCAATGATTATTCATTTTTATTTAATTACGTAACTTCCAGAAATTTTAATTTTGTTACAATTTTTTTTTAATTTAGAATATATTTGGTTGACCGAAAATAAAGCACCGAAAGTATTACTTCGGAAAGTAAATTTTAAATTTTAAATTTAAATTTTTAAGTTGAAATTTGAAATTGAATTTAACTTTGCATTATTAATTTAATTTAAAAAATGAGTTTTAGTTTGAACTTTGAAATTCAATTATGAATTCAAATGTTCTATTTGAATTGTGATTTAAACTCAGTTTGTGAATTCACATTAAAATGCAAAACTTAAAAGCAAGTAGTAAATCAAATTTTGATTCAAATCATTGTAACGACGCAGCTCACTAGCAATAATAACTCGTTGGGCCCAACCACCGGCACAAAATACTTAAGCCCAATTATTATTACTAGTATCTAAGTCTCTTATATACTCAATCACATCCCATTCATATTCGATGTAGGATTGTTGGGGTGTGACAGATTCCCCCGTTAAGGCCCTAACGTTCTCGTCAGTCAAATCACACACACAGTCTAAAATTATCAGGCGATGTGAGACTCGTCTCGCTAATCTTGTCATCCAGACCCTGGCATAGCTGGTCAGCATGTCATACAGACTCCCGTATAGCCTCTCTCATTATCTTTCAGACTCTGATTCAGCCGAAACTCGCCACACATTTCCGACTGGTGATTGGCTCTGATACCAAATGTAACGACCCAGCTCACTAGCAATAATAACTCGTTCGGCCCAACGACCGGCCGAAAATTCTTAAACCCAATTATTATTACTAGTGTATAAGTCTCTTATATACCCAATCGCATCCCCATTCATATCCGATATAAAATTATTGGGGTGTGACAATCATAAATTCAAATTATATATAATGAAATAATCAAAAAATCGAAACCACAAAATATAGTTTTCTATTTTTCACTTTTTAGTCATTTAAACAATGAACACAAAAGTCACTTTTATAAAAGCGACAATTTTCTTTTCAACCCAAACGTCACATTTGTATAAGTCACTTTTACAGTTTTACAAAAGCAACATTTTTCACTTCAACCCAAACTTGCCCTTAGGCAAAAACATATGGAGCTTACATTAATTATAGACTATTTTGATTGGCTACTCAACCTTAATTCCAAAATTTGAGTTTACGATCTAACCTTTCAATTTATGTGATTCGATTCAGTTAATGATATTTTAATTCAAAATTTTAGCTAATTATTTTAATAAATTTATAGTTGCAAGAATTGTATGGAATAGATAACTAAACTTGTAAAGATAAATAATGCATTAAATTTTACAGTTACAATGCTGTTGACTGACTCAAATCAAACAAATTAAAAGAATAGTAAAATCAAAATTTTGAAATGTTGGGTGGCCAACTCAAAATAATTTATAGTTCAAATAAGTTTTATACATTTTTATCTTTACTTTATATGATTTGAGACAGTTAATAGCTTTTTATTTTTAAAATTTAAATATATCACTTATTTTACGAACATAATTACCATATTTATATAATTTATATAATTATAAATAAATTAAAATAAGATATTAGCTTAGATTTTATACTAAAAGAGTTATATATTAAATGACTTAAATCAAAAAATAAATTAAAAAATTTGAGAACTATTATTAAAAGTTTAGAATGTTGGATATTTACCATAATGTGATAATTATGATAATCAAAGACCCTAAATATAAATAAACTTTAATAGAACANTTATATATTAAATGACTTAAATCAAAAAATAAATTAAAAAATTTGGTAACTATTATTAAAAGTTTAGAATGTTGGATATTTACCATAATGTGATAATTATGATAATCAAAGACCCTAAATATAAATAAACTTTAATAGAACATTTTAAGGGAGCAAGGTTTTTTTTTTTTAATATAGATCTTTTGAAATTTAAATCAGAAGTCGTAGCAAGCTAAAAATTTAATATATTTTTTTTCAAAGGCCGTAGCTTTTATGATATGATAAAATATATTTTACTTACAAAATAATTTATTTTATTTTGAAAAAATTTTAAAAATTTCAACATGCTATGACATCCTAGATATTAAGCTGTGTTTGGATATATATATAAACAGTATATCTCTCTCTTTAATTTACTCAAAATATATATAGTATTCCAAAGCTAAGAAATGTGACCCAATCTAGAATAAAATATTATATTCAGCCTTTGTGTCACTTTTTCAAAATAACATAAATTATCTTGTAGGTAAAATATAAACTAAATTGCACTCTTGGTCCTCAAACTATAAGACACGTGATATTTTGAATTTTTAAACTTTAATTTGCCATAACTTTTGATAAATTTTTTAAATTATTGTGGTCAAATTCTATAACTAAATTTAGTTGATGAACTACTGATATAGTCGCTGATATTAAAGTAAAATACTGATGTACACTAGAGAATTTTAGTACTGCACTCGAATTTTTTGAAATGTTGTAATTAAATTCTGTAATTTAATTTAGTTGTCTAAATATTGATATGTTAACTGATGTTAAAGTAAGGGATTATTATCTATATACCCCTCAAAATTTTTGAAATATCTTATATATTCTTATTTTTTTCAAATATATATCTCTCCCTCGTATATTTTTTCCTTATTTAAAAATACCTCGCTGTTAATACCCATTAAATCATCTCGGATAAAATCGGAATTAATTTTTTACCTAGGGTTAAAAAAAAGGTCAAGATACCTCTTTTGTCCCCAACTTAAGAGTAAATAAAAAAAATTGATGGTGATAAAAAAAAAAATTGAAAGGGCAAAAAGTAAAATATACTTCTTTTACCTCTAACGTAAGAGTAAATAAAAGAAAATTTTGGTAACAGTAGAAATGTATATTTGAAAGGGCGAAATAATAATTTTACAGAGATAACGGTTGTTCTTAACGGTTCACTAATATAATTTAATTCTATGACATTTGAAAGAACTTGAAACATTAAAAGAGTTTTTTTTTATATTAGCTTTCTACCCAGGGTAAATAAAAAAATGCTAAAATTTTCAGAGGTATAAAAGTAGTTATCTCTAATGCGTCTGCCTGTTATGCTTATAAAAGTACCAAACACTTGGTGCTAATAAGTTTTCCGCCGTTAGATTTACTCCTCTGACTATTTTCATCTGCTAAATTATACTATTTAACCAACCACCTAGTCAACTCTACAGAAATCATTATCATTCTAACCGGATATTCTTTAATTCAAGAGCCGAAACACAGTAAGCACTAATGATTTGGTACGTTTAATAAGAAGTATAAGAGTTCAATTGTAAAGTAATATAGCAGGTAAGATGATGTACCGGTGCACCGGATGCAGGGAGTGATTAATTCCCCACCCTCAATTGGAGTTTTGCTTGGCTTGGCGCGTGGTTCTTGCAGCAGGAGGTTGCTATTCCTCGTGCGGCGCGAGCGTTGCTGCGGCCCCCTCGGCGCCCCGAACGTTACTTCTTCAGGGAGGAAGGAGGAGGCGAGGAAGCCAAAGGGAAGTGACGTTTCCACACGTAAAACCCCTGACCCCGCTGGATACCGTATATAGCACAATCGACGGCGGGTACTGCTCTTGGGATTCGCGCACACATTTTGCCACGTATGAAGAACAGCGAGCCTCATGTGAGAGAGATTCAACTCTTTTTCAAAAAATTGTAGCAGTTACATCTCTCTCTCTCTCTTTGCATCATTGATCGGTTTTTGTTATATTTGGTTTAGATTCGTAGTTATCTAAATTAGAGTTAAATTCTAATCTAATTAGAATTATATATAATTTAGATTTAATTTGGCATATATAGATTATAATTAAAAGTATATTTCTAATTGAATTAGAATTATACTCTAATTAGGAGACATGTATTATATATACATGCTACGGCCAAGTTAATGACGTCGCGACCCAATTAAGAGCCATGCAAAATTAATTAAATCATTGGTGGTCGTTCGTACGGTGAGAGCAGCATTAGCCGGAGCGCATTGCTCTAATTAGAGGCAAGCTCTAATGATGCCGCAATGTTAATTAGACCCAAGTCTAATTAATTAAGCCAACAAAGTGTGGTCCGTACGGTAGTAAGAGAGAAGCCAACTTTGGAGTCGACTCATGCCTAATTAATTAAGACAGCAACGTGTTGTGGTCCGTACGGGTTGAGAAAGAAGCACTTGTTTGGAGTTGTTTGCTGCGGCATTTTCGGTTCTTTTGAGAGATCTTCTTTGTACTCCGCCTTCTTTTCGATATTAATAAAATATTTGCTCCGTCTTCGCCCGTGGATGTAGGCCGTTGGCCGAACCACGTAAATATCGATGTGTTCTTTTCGCTTATCTTTTCGTTTTCTGCATTAAATTATTTTCTGGATCTATTTTTCGTCGTTCCGATTTTAACAAACTGGTATCAGAGCCTTTCTATTCCCTTTGAGGATTAAGATGACGACGAAGTTCGAGATTCAGAAATTTGACAGGACCAACAGTTTCGCATTATGGCAAGTCAAGATGCGTGCAGTATTGACGCAGCAAGGATTGCAGAAGGCACTGTTGGGAAAAGAAAAGATGCCCGATTCGTTAACGACAGAGCAGAAGGAGGAGATTGATGATAAGGCTCTTACGGCAATACAATTATGTTTATCCGATGAGGTATTGCGCGAGGTCTTGGATGAAAAGACTGCTGCAGGACTTTGGCTTAAATTGAAGTCTCTCTATATGACGAAATCTCTCACCAACAAGTTATATTTGAAGCAACGTCTCTTCATGTTGCGCATGGTGGAAGGTACCTCTATTAAGTCGCATTTAGATGAATTTAATTCTATCATTATGGATCTCCGCTCGATAGATGTTAAAATCGAGGAGGAAGATGAAGCCCTTTTATTATTATGTTCTCTACCGCCCTCTTATAAGAATTTTCGTGAGACTTTCTTGTTTGGACGAGATACTCTATGTCTCGATGATGTTAAATCCTCTTTACTTTCAAAAGAGAGAATTGACATGCAGATAAGCAACGAGACAGGTGGAGCTTCAGGACAAGGTTTGGTCGCTAGAGGGAGGTCTCGGGAGAAGGGTTCCGGTAATAGAGGTACATCTAGATCAAAGTCAAAGCACAGGAATCTGATTTGTGGTTATTGTAAGAAGAAGGGTCACATAAAAGCTGATTGTTTCAAGTTGAAAAATAAAGAGCAGCGGAAGAATAACGGTGATAAGAATCAAGGTCAGAAAAACACCAATACTGAAGCAGAAGCAAGTGTTGCAGCAGGAGAATCAGATAAAANAAGTGATATCGTCTTCACAGTTACGGATAAGGCACGCAGACAGGATGAGTGGCTTATGGACTCCACATATTCTTTCCATATCTGCACGCATAGAGAATGGTTCTCGACGTACATACCTATTGAAGGTGGAGATGTATTGATGGGAAATCACTCTAAGTGCACAGTTATTGGAATTGGCACTGTTCGGGTACAAATGTTCGATGGAATAGTGAGGACTATATCTGAGGTTCGGCATGTTCCGAATATGAGGAAAAATCTGATCTCATTGGGTACACTTGATACTAAAGGCTTTAAGTATTCTTCAGCTGATGGATTAATGAAAGTCGCTAAAGGGAATCTTGTAGTGATGAAGGCCAAGTTGTCTGACATGTTATATGTTCTACAGGGTTCCATTGTGACAGGTACAGCAGTGGTGACTTCTTCCTCTATGTTAGATTCGGATAGCACCAAATTCTGGCATATGCGACTGGGCCATATGAGTAAATATGATATGATGAAGTTGCGCGAGAGAGGTTTACTTGGTAGTCAGAGTTTAGAAAAGTTGGACTTCTGCAAGCATTGTGTTCTTGGCAAACAAAAGAGAGTCAGCTTTAAGGCCGCAGTTCACCGAACAAAAGGTACTCTGGACTACATTCATTCTGATCTTTGGGGACCTTCTCGTACTCCTACTCATGGTGGTGCTAGATATATGTTGACTTTTATTGACGACTATTCTCGTAAAGTGTGGGCGTTCTTTCTGAAAAGTAAGGACAAGGTGTTCAATTATTTCAAGCAGTGGAAGGTCATGATTGCGAAACAAACTGAAAAGAAGATCAAACGATTAAGGACCGATAATGGTTTGGAATTCTGCTCGTCAGAGTTTGAAGAATTATGCAAGAATGAAGGGATCGTTCGACATAAGACCGTCAGGCATACTCCACAGCAGAATTGGGTGGTCGAACGGATGAATAGAACTCTTTTGGAGAGGGCTCGTTGTATGCTCTCTAATGCTGGCTTAGCTAAGAGTTTCTGGGCAGAGGCGATCTCTACGGCATGTTATCTGGTGAATCGATCTCCACATTCAGCACTTGATTGCCAAACTCTGGAGGAGGTATGGTCTGGTAGCCCTTCTGATTATTCTAATTTGCGAATATTTGGTTGTCCTGCTTATGTTCATGTTAATGAAGGCAAGTTAGAACCTATGGCTAAAAAGTGCATTTTTATTGGTTATGCATCAGGGGTTAAGGGATATAGATTGTGGTGTCCTGAATCGTCTAAATTAATTATTAGTAGGGATGTCACATTTGATGAATCTACTATGTTATATCCTAACCGTAATTCTTCTGATGAGACCTCGAGTGCTAGCAAGCAGTGGAGGTAGAGACCGATGGTATAGTTCAGTCACAGGATTCTTCTCAGTCAGAACAAGTTCAGTCGGCAGACACCTCAGTAACTGAAACCCCACAAGTTGAGAGGCAGAGCATTGCTACAGGCAAAGCGAGGAGACAGATCAAACTACCGCAGAAATATGGTTATGAAGATATGGTTGCGTACGCTCTTTCAGTGGCACAAGATACAGAAGAATAAGATGAACCTTCGACATATAATCAAGCTATTTTCGGTGCCAGTTCTGCAGAGTGGTTGGTGGCGATGAATGAGGAGATGAAGTCTCTCAATAAGAATCGCACATGGGAGTTGGTAAAACCCCCTACAGGCAAGAAAATTGTCGGCTATAAGTGGGTCTTCAAGAAAAATGACGGAATCCCCGACGTGGAAGATATAAGGTATAAAGCTCGTTGAGTTGCTAAAGGCTACAGTCAGGTAGAAGGTGTGGACTTTAATGATATTTTCTCACCCGTCGTAAAGCATACTTCTATTCGTGTTCTTTTATCGTTAGTAGCCATGAATGACCTGTATCTTGAGCAGCTTGATGTTAGGACAGCTTTTCTACATGGAGAACTTGAGGAGCAAATTTATATGAAACAGCCGGAGGGATTCATTGTTGAAGGGAAGGAGGACCATGTTTGCCTGTTAAAGAAATCGCTTTATGGCTTAAAGCAGTCTCCTCGACAGTGGTATAAGCGGTTCGACTCCTTCATGACAGGTCACGGATACTCCAGAAGCAAGAGTGACAGTTGCGTGTATTTCAGAAAGCTTGATAAGGGATCGTTCATATATTTGTTGCTCTATGTCGAAGATATGTTAATTGCTTCCAGCGACATAGTTGAGATAAATAAATTGAAGGCTTTACTTAAGGGTGAGTTTGAGATGAAAGATCTAGGTGCTGCTATGAAAATCCTTGGTATGGAAATTAAGAGGGACAACAAGTCAGGACTACTGCATTTGACACAAGAGAAATATATTGTAACGCTCCCAATAGTCCCACATCGGATGGGATATTGATTTCGATCAGTTTATATGAGGCCTATGCGCTAGTAATAATAACTGGGCTTAAGCATTTTGGGTTGTTGGCTAGGCCCAACGAGTTATTATTGCTAGTGGGCTGGGTCGTTACATTTGGTATCAAAGCTGGTTCACCAGCCGAAAATGTGTGGCGAGTCTCGGCTGAGCCAGGGTCTGAAAGACAAGGTGGCTGACTATGCCAGGGTCTGGATGACAAAGGCTAGCGAGACGAGTCTCACATCGCCTGGTGATCTTGGGCTGTGTGTGTGATTGGACTGACGAGGACGTCAGGGTCTTAACGGGGGGAGTCTGTGACACCCCAATAGTCCCACATCGGATGGGAATGGGGTTGTCATTGGGTTTATAAGAGACTTAGACACTAGTAATAATAACTGGGCTTAAGCATTTTGGGCTGTGGTTGGGCCCAACGAGTTATTATTGCTAGTGGGCTGGGTCGTTACATATATAGAGAAGATTTTAAAGCGTTTCGGGATGACAGACGTAAAACCAGTGAGCACTCCTTTTGCGGCGCATTTCAGACTTTCTGCCGAGTTATCACCGCAGTCCGATGATGAGCGGGAGTACATGTCACATGTTCCCTATTCCAGTGCTGTCGGGAGCATCATGTACGCCATGATTTGCATGCGGCCGGACATCTCCTACGCAGTGAGCATGGTTAGCAGATATATGACCAATCCTGGTAAGGCTCACTGGCAGGCTGTTAAGTGGATTCTGAGATACTTACGAGGTACCACTAGCACTTGTTTAGAGTTTGGGAGGTGTAAGGATGGTGTGGTTAGATATGTTGATTCGGATTTTGCAGGTGATTTGGATAGGAGGAGATCACTTTCAGGTTATGTATTCTCTATTGGCGGATGTGCAGTTAGTTGAAAAGCTTCACTACAACCTATTGTCACCTTATCTACGACGGAGGCGAAATATATTGCTATGACAGAGGGTGTGAAGGAAGTTATGTGGCTAAGAGGCTTATTTGGAGAGTTTACTTCTTGTTGGGATCCGATGATTGTTTATTTGGACAGTCAAAGTGCTATTCATTTGTCTAAAGATCAGATGTTTCATAAGAGGACAAAGCACATCAATGTAAAGTTTCACTTTGTTCGGGATGTGATTGGGAAACGCACGTTGACAGTTAAGAAAATTGGTACTGAGGACAATCCGACGGATATGCTTACTAAGTCCCTTACTATTGCCAAGTTCAAGCATTGTTTGGACTTGGTGGCAGTTAGCAGCATTTAAGGCCCTATGGGGCGTTTGGAGAAGACGGAGCACGGAGTGTTAAGGAACATTGAGGCGAATTAAATTCAAGGTGGAGTTTTATGGCGATCTCGACATAACGGCAGCTAAACTACAAATTAAATCAATGTGGAGATTGTTATATTTGGTTTAGATTTGTAGTTATCTAAATTGGAGTTAAATCCTAATCTAATTAGAATTATATATAATTTAGATTTAATTTGACATATATAGATTATAATTAGGAGTATAATTCTAATTGAATTAGAATTAGACTCTAATTATGAGACATGTATTATATATACATGCTACGGTCAAGTTAATGACGCCACGACCCAATTAAGAGCCATGCAAAATTAATTAAATCATTGGTGGTCGTTCGTACGGTGGGAGCAGCATTAGCCGGACCGCATTGCTCTAATTAGAGGCAAGCTCTAATGATGCCGCAATGTTAATTAGACCCAAGTCTAATTAATTAAGCCAACAAAGTGTGGTCCATACGGTACTAAGAGAGAAGCCAACTTTGGAGTCGACTCATGCCTAATTTATTAAGACAGCAAGGTGTTGTGGTCCGTACGGGTTGAGAAAGAAGCACTTGTTTGGAGTTGTTTGCTGCGGCGTTTTTGGTTCTTTTGAGAGATCTTCTTTGTACTACGCCTTTTTTTCGATATTAATAAAGTATTTGCTCCGTTTTCGTCCGTGGATGTAGGCCGTTGGCCGAACCACGTAAATATCAGTGTGTTCTTTCCGCTTATCTTTTCTTTTCCTGCATTAAATTATTTTCTGGATCTATTTTTCGCCATTCCGATTTTAACAATTTTAAAATAGTATTTTTCTTATATTTTTTTATTAAAAAAAATATGTAAAATTTACTGAATATAAATGATGTGATGTAGCTGCTAGACGCGCCTTGGACTACGAGAGAGCGCATACCACGTTCGCACACATGAAACTTTGTGGCCTGTTTGTTTATCGGTAACTGATTTTCAAATTAGAAATGGCTTAAAAAATTAGCAAAACTAAAGTTCAGAAAAAAAAAAAAAGAAAAAACTATTTTTTTGTTTGATAGGACTACGAGAAGTTTAATTTTTAATAATATTTAACTAACAACATTTCACTGAGTGATACAGATTATAAAAATTAGCAATATTTATTTACCAATATTTAGGCACAAATATTGTTAAATATAAATAACACCAAGACTAAGTATTAAATATTGCAATGTTTAGCAATATTTTTGTTGATAAATGACAATAAGTTTTTCAAATTTTGAAAAGCCCTCCAAATCTTTAAATTTTCATCTTTCCCTTCTTTTAGTAATTTTTCTTCCATCTTTCTCCCTTTTGTTTGTATTTTCACTTTAAACTCTCAAGAGATTTTCAACTCTCACGGCTGTTAGTGATATACCCTAAAGCCAATCGGTGACACAGGCTTGTGAACATATTAAGTATTTTTCTTAATTAATAAAGGGCAAGTTTTATTCATATTTATTGTTAGCAGTACAATACATTTATATGAATCGTCCATTGAATCTTTGTTAAGAAAATATATTCCTAAGAGTTAGGAATTTGAGATATATATTTCTTTGTACAAGATTCTTAAATGCTCCTAGCCATAGGAATATCATAAGGACGATGATATTTCCGGATAGGCCGGTGTATGCTATACTTCTAAGTTGAGGTGACGAATCTCAAGTCATTAGTGTAGGGACACTAAAGTAAGCATGCAGGTGCTTGTTAGAGAACAAGTACACTGAGCGTGACCATTTAGTTGAACAGTCACATGGTTCCGAATTCGCCAGTGACTAGTTCTTTGCTACAGTTGTGTGAAGTACTCCTTAGACCTGAGGCATCATGGTTGCTTCACATGTAGATTGCTACTGTTTAACTGTACTAATACTTAGACTCTAATCATTGGTCTATGTCTGGTACTGATTGGCTGTAGTAGTTTATATGGGGAGGCATATGAATGCGCAATAAGGAATTCAACACTCTCAATAGTGAGAGAGAACGTCCTATGTAGACTGTCGAACTTGACTCGAAAAATCCTTGGCCAGGGTACGTGGTGTGTGGAAAGAGTTTCCAGCTGTGTTACCATATTGAGTCAGTTTTAGATATTCTAGTCATATGATCGAATAATAAGATTTGGCGAGTAATCATAATTTTAGTTCGATCGGGACGTTGTGTTGGAAGGAATTAATCACACGATAACTGATAGCGGAAAGGTTCATTTTTCATCATCATTCTGGATTACCGTGATATACTGCTAGGTGTCACTCACGGACAGTGAGAAGCTGAAATAATTTAAAATAAATTATTTCATAGATTAGAAGAGTTCTAATTCAATATTAAAGAGTTTAATATTGAATTCCACTGCCGAATGATAATGGACCTACGCGGTCACACACAATGGGAATTGTGTGCATCCAATTTGATAAGATGAGTCTAATTAATACACTAAATAGTTTAGTGAAAATAGTGAGAATTATAATTTGAATGTTACGATAGATTTAATCTCTAATTAGATTAGAGAATAATTAAATATTCATAAATTATTATGAGATAATAATATTCTAATGAGATTAGACTTAAGTATGAATATTTAATTATAATGGATAAGATCTAATTTAAAGAGAAGGATAAGGATAAAATATCCATATGGATAAACATAAATTTACTGTTTAATTATCCTATGCAGCAACTAATTGGATGTGATCCAATTAGTATAGCAACTAATTGGATATGATATAATTGGTTGCAACAGATTGCGAGGGTGCCAATTTGTACGGCTCTACTATGAGATGGTGTACGTGAGCTGCGGCTTAATTAGTTAAGTTGTTGCCCACGTATACATTATGCTTGATGAATGGAGTTAATTAAGATATATAGATATATATATATATACATATATCTATATAAGCGAGGATAATTTTTATAAGCTCAGAAGAAGAAAGAAAAATAATATAATTATCCGTCTCTATTAGATCTTCTGAAAATCAGTACATCTCACAAGAGGGAACGTGGATATTACAAGACTGCTAGCACCGTCTTGGTAATCTGCGGCTCATCAGTTCCGTGCGACGGAAGGCGTTGGATCTAGATCAATTCCGTGTGGATACACGTAGAGGCCGGGCACGTGCGCGGCTAATCGGAATCTCAATTTCAACCGTACAGTAGATCAAGAGACCTTAACTGGTCCGAGGTAATGTAACATGAACTTTAAATCTGTTTAGGTTAGATTTTATTTTACATTGCAACATGAGAATGATCCACCGGCACTGGATTGATTTGTTTTATTTTGGTTCATATGTGATATGGATTTTTGTTTTTCGAAAATACAATTTTATTTTCCGCTGCGATTTTTTGTGCCGGATAAATTCTTACAACGGCTTCTTCCATTCCTTAATTCTACAAAATCTTTCTCACTAATTATTTCATGTTGTAAAATTGGAGGAAATAAAAAATGTTAGTATCGGATTACAATTTTTTCTAAAGATGAGTACGTATCCCTTTCTTGTAAAGTAAAGTAGTTTCATATTAACTTCTAATTAAAATTATAAATTCGTTTTTTTTTTCTTTTCTTAGCCAATAAAGTTTAATATGACTAAAATAAGATTTCCCCTTCGACCTTTTGGTTGGTCGTTACATTAATTTATTGCATTATGGTATGATATGAGGCTTTTGGTTTCTTAACTTTCATCAATTTTTTTTTATATATTTTACTTTAAGATATTAAATTTGTGGTTATTATATTGCTATTATTTTAATTTGATACTTTTTTAATTTTTTAGGAAATATTATCAATTTTGTAGTATCCTTGGTTTTTGGGTTGCTTGTGGATCTCAGTATCTGAGGCTTGGTAACACATCTAGAGAGTGTCGGGACAAGTTGGAGTTGCTTTTGCGCGAAACAGAAGCAAAACAGACTCGACGCAATGCGAGAGTGGAGTTCCGACGCTGAAATCCGCAGAGTGCAGGATTTCAGTATTGAGTACTGGTACAGCATCAGACTGGTACTGGTACCCTATGTGCGAGCTTGGCGGCTGAGAGGCCGAGTACCGGTAACCAAATCGGATGCAGTACTCCAGCTGTAAATTAAGTTGGTGAGGGGTATGGATGTCATTTTGTGGTGGTGGTTATCCATGCCACCTACTCCCTTATAATTATCCATCTGAGAGTTGAGAGAGATAATTAATTATCTCATGTTCATCTCTCTAGTGTTGATCAGGAGTTTGGTGGAGGCCGTGGCTTGAGCTCGGGAGTTGTCGCCGTTGCGCCGGAGAGTCGTTCGAGCGCGTGGGCGTTGCAGTTGTGCCGTTGGAAGCCGAGCGAGCGCGTGTTTTCCTCTCTTTTCGACTTTTCGCCGTAGTTGGACTAGCGTGTCGAGGTGGGTTGAAGTTTACTGAAATTATTGAATTACCTCCTAAGTTTTAGTATAGTCGACATGTATTATTGGTTTATTTTCTTGCTAGTATTCGAATTCATGGAATAGTATTTAAATCTGAATTTGAAGTTAAGCTAGTAGTTTGATTTTACATGTTGGACTTGGAATTGACTTAGGAGAAAACATATAGATCCTGCACTGTCACTTTATGAAAAGTTACAAGATTTAGCTTCTGAAGCTGTTGTGCTTTGTATTCATACCGTTAGTCCGCATTTGATACTCAGATAGCTTCTGAAGCTGTTGCGCTTTGTCTCCACGCTGTTAGTGCGCATTTGATATTCAGATAGTTTTCTAAAGCTGTTGCGTTTTGTATCCACGCTGTTAGTGCGCATGTGATACTCAGATGGCGTTAGGCGCTGTGGTTCATTTGTATCGCCGCTATTTGTATGCGGTAGATACCCAGATTAGTATAAGACGAGTTAACGCTCGTGCTGGGATGCCGAGCTTATTTTACAATAGTGTGTAGACTGTTTCTGACTGTCGGGTGACGTCGCGGTTGACGGTGGACTCAGATTGCTGTTTTTGCATCAGATTGTGCCGAGGGCACGTGAGATTTGGTTGTTAGACCAGTTAAACCAATTTGCTTTGATTATAGTCTGTGAGAGCCTGATTGAGCTCGGCAGAGACACGTTTGCATACTCAGTTGGGTAGCGCCTACGAGTGCCACTGAAACGACCCAGCCCACTAGCAATAATAACTCGTTGGGCCCAACCACAGCCCAAAATGCTTAAGCCCAGTTATTATTACTAGTGTCTAAGTCTCATATAAACCCAATGACAACCCCATTCCCATCCGATGTGGGACTATTGGGGTGTCACAGCCACTCCGGAGTCGGGCTTTGAGCGTTTGCGTTAAGGTAGTAGTGTCCGATTTGGACTTGCTCTTCACCAACAACCCAACATGGTGGTGGTTGGTGTAGTTTCGACATGCGGGACAAGTGTGTTCACAGTCCCTAGTGAGATTGGGTCGGAAATTGCATCTTACTTATATCTACAGATAATTAGTGTTGGTTAGCGTATAGTAGCATGTAACTGTAGAGTTTTTTCAGCTTCCTTTACTATCCTTGAGCATATTTCTGTAGAATTAGTGGGTGAGCCGTTGAGGTCGGTAGCAGTACCCACTGAGGGCTACTTCCTTTTGCAGTAGTTCTCACACCCAGTTGTTGACCCTTTTTGCAGAGCCTTCTTCTGCGGCTGCTGCTGTCACTGATTCTGATCGTGAAAATGGAGTTGTGAGCTAGATCCCTTCCCTGGTTGCAGTACTAGAGGAGTACCAGCTACAGGCAGTTTTGGTTTTTGGTTCATGTACATACTTATACTTGTTACTCGGTTGAGCGAGGGATATTGTATCTGGGTGACATTGTATGTATAGTGAACCTGATATTTATTTATATTCAGTTCAGTTTAGCAGCTCTATACTACTAGTTGTTACTTGAATTTGTTTATAGGTACAGCTATCGCTTCGTATACAGGGAAAATTCTTTTGTATACGGCGGATTTGTCGGCGTGCCCGGAAAAATGTGTAATCCGGGGCGTGAGAAATTTTGAAGATGTTAGAGCAAATATGGTGATCTTTTATGATTTGATAAGGGCAATATATTTTATCTTTTAGTAGTTCATAGTATCCTATATTTTATGACAAATTGTATAAAATTTTAATTTTTAACATTTTCTTTTTACAGAGTAAAAAAATAAAAATGACAAGATTATTTCATTTAAGCATTTTGGAAACTTCTACAACGAATAAAGATGACTAGTTTTTTTATTTTGTCGTGATCACTTTGTAATTATGAAGACAATCAATTATTTTTATATTTACATGTGTTATTTGATTTGTAATATATTACAAATTTTAATTGTCTTATACTATACAGGAGATTTTTAATGTTTACGAATTGTGAGTGCTATAGAACTAGTAGAATATTCTTATTATAGTTATAATTATTTTGTATTAATTAATATAGATAATTCTATTATTACCAATTAATCATAAATTTTCTAAATAATAATTAATTATTGTTAATAAAATAAATATTTTTACCAATAATTCAAAATACTATTATATGTGATTGTTTAGTAATATTTGATTATTATTGGTGATAATTATAATAATTAATCAAAACTTAAAAATAATTTAGTTTAATTAATATTGAAATTTATAATTAATGAAATATTTTTGTTAATTTAGAAAATAATAGCTAAATTAATATGAGAATTAATTAAATAATATACACCACCATTTAATAAATGCCCTTTTAACTTTTTTTGTAGCAATATTTGTTAATTGTTGCTAATTATTCAGCATGAACAACACTCTCTCCGTATATTGCTAAAAGATTCAACAATATGAGTATAGACAACACTAAAATTTAAGTGTTGCTAAAAAATTTAGTTATATTTTTTGCTCATTTAGTAATATCTATAAATACTACTAAATCTAAACTTTTTTGTGTTAAAAGTCAATGACTTTACAACAGTTATTATCCGCTTTTTTATTAGAAATTTTATACTAGCACAAAAGAATTTGTTTTAAAAAAATCACAGCAATAAGTTCTTTATTATTTTTTCTCTCGTAATCGACTCTCTCACCATTCAGAGCAAAGTCAATTATAATATTTTAAAAAATACAGTTATGGATGAATATAAGTTATAGCAAACCAAATAATGGAACCGATTATTTATATATGGCCGAAGACAATTAAGTTCTAGGGCTGGCAAACGAGCGAGCCGGCTCGCGTTCGACTCGTGTTCGGCTCGATATTCGGCTCGCTCGAGCTCGACTCGAAATTAAATGAGCCGANGAGCACTTTTAAATAGGATGTTTGTTGTATTGTGCATTGCATCATCCAGCGCCTAAGGAATGCTTAGAGACATGCATCATTCTAAGGATTGTTAGCTGTATGGGATTGCATATCATGCCTTGGTTGTTGATTGGTAAATGTAGGTTGTGGTTGTGATCCTGTTGTATCGTTGGTACGCCGTGCAAATACAAAGGAGACTCTGTCCGAGTGGACAGAGGAACTTTGTATTTATAGCGGGTCTGTACGTCGCGTGGGCCAGGTTAAAAAAAAAAAGAAAAAAAGAAAAAGAAATGGCACGTTTTCCGCAACTCTGTTTTCAAAATGGCTTTTAAAATCGGCCCCGGGGCGTGACACGAGCTCGGCTCGACTCGAAATTAGGCTCGCTCGAGCTCGGCTCGAATTAATTTCAAGCCGAGCTTAAGCCTAAATTTAGGCTCGAAATTAATTTCAAGCCGAATTTGAGATGACATAAGCTCGCTCGAGCTCGGCTCGTTTCCACCCTTATTAAGTTCATCCTTTTTCGGTTGTTGAAACAGACATGCCCTTGATTGGACATAGGAACAACTTGTACTTGACCAACTTATGAATGCACTCCTTGGATGCATCAGCATTTGGGCAAAAATTGTATGGACATAGTGTCCAAATTAGTATTTATGATGGTGCTCACGGGCCCTTTTCCTTCATCTACTTCTTTTTCTCTCTAAAAAAAAATCACATTTTTTTAAGAACAAACAAGGAAGGTAAGCTGAGCGCCCGTGAGCCACGCGGTGCCCATCCAGAGGGTCCTTAAAAATGTTAATTTGGATACTATGTCCATACAATTTTTGCCCTCAACATTTTATTCAATATTTTTTCAATTTTCTCAATAAAATTCTTTTTCAAATTTTATACAAAACTAATATTTTTGCTTTCCTAAAAAAAATTTGGGAAACAAAAATATTAATTTGTCATAAAATTTAAAAAATAATTTTTTTAAAGATTATTTTTTCTTGAAATTAAGCAGACAAAAAACTGAAATAAAGATTTTTATGATCAAATTTTTTTTTTCCATGTTTTTCCGACCAACCAAACACAAAAAAGTGAATTTTAGATATAACATCAACCTCGGACCAAATCGGTCACAAATTTTAGGAAGGTTCCATCTACCACGTTGCAATCTGAAAAAATGAAAGCTCCTCCAAGTTTTCTCTCAATCATTGAAAAATCGGGTCCAACTGACCGGTTCAATCGGTCTGAGCACGATCCAACTTATAGAGCGATTTGGTTCAATCCTTTGAACCAGATAAGTTAAAAAGCTATTTTGATCCATTCGAACTGGTGGTTCGGTCGAATTTTTTTATCAAATTATATTAAAATTCAACAGCTTAAAATTAGCTTAGTTTATTTTATGTACTATTACTATAGATCAGTCTTATCAAAAGTAAAACTTGAAAATTTATATCTACTTAATTTAGCCTAAAAATTAATATTTTATAATTAATTAATCGTGGTACTAANTATATATATATATATATATATATATATAATCATTTATACATCAAAATAAAAAAAATAAATAAATATTTATGATGTAACATTGATGTTAGTAATTTAATAAATAATTCTTAATTCAAGTAATATTTTTGAACTACTGTTGAATCTGATTTTTCAAACATTCATCATTGAGAATTCAAAGAGGACACAATAAAGCCTCATATGCCATTCGGCCACGTGGCACGTATGGGTTCAAAAGGAGACACCTCTGCAGCTTGTAACCTTCAAACTTGGAAAGTTCTGTTTTTGACTTGACTAATTCTTTAGTATTAAAACACTGCAATACCCTCAACTTCTTAGAAAGTAAGAATTTAAGTGTCGTAACACGTGACACGAGATTATATTAAAAATTTACCAACATGATATGATACGCAAGGTCAAATCATATCGATAAATGTCAATCATAAAAAATATATACGTGCCGATACGTAATGATATGAATTATTTATTTTCTTCAAGCACAAAATATATCAATTATTTATTATTTATTTTTATCAAATTTTTTGAACTTTACTGAAAAAATTATTTACTAATTTAAAAAATAGAGGGTTTTGAGTTGTGCCATCAATACAGGAACTGTATCGTATCGAAATCTTGCTGGCATGATACGATACGGTAGATACGGGGACACTTTAATTCTTACTAGAAATCCTAGGCTTTAGGGCTTAAAACTGTTAAATACGATAAGATTTTTAACAAAACTATATTCATATTTTTTAAAAAATACATATTTAAATATGTGTTGAACAATAAAACTTTATTACTGTATTCGCATAAAATGGATTCAATTTCAGATTCAGATTTGAGCCGAATTTATATTCAATAGTTTATTAAATATATTGAATAAAATTTAATATTTTCGTTCTCAATTTTGTATAACTATATTTTACTTAAATTCGTTATTTAGGACTTAAAACTGTTAAATACGGTCGCATTTTTGACAAAACCATATTCGTATTTTTAAAAAAAAAATGAATTTAAATATGTGTCGAACAATAAATTTTGGTTACTGCATCCACATAAAACAGATTCGCATTCAGATTCAGATTTGAATCAAATTTATATTCCATAGTTTATTAAATATGGAATAAAATTTAATATTTTTGTGTTCAGATTTTGTATAGCTATATTTTATTTAATAAAATTCATTATTTAGGGCTTAAAACGGTTAAATACGGTCGGATTTTTAACAGAACTATATTCATATATTTTTTTAATGCGAATTTAAATATGTGTCTAACAATAAATTTTTGTTACTATATCCACATAAAACGGATTCAAATTCGGATTCAGATTTCAGTCGAAGTTATATTCAATAGTTTATTAAGTATTGAATAAAATTTAATATTTTTGTGTTCAGATTTTGTACAACTATATTTTACTTAATAAAATTTATTATTTAGGAAACGTAAATGTAATTTAACATAAAACTCATAATAAAATAAGCGAAGAATATAACTTAAAATAATTTTGTCTCTCGAATTGTGTACATTAACATTTCTTTTATCTCCTAAGAATGAAAACGGTCTTTTATCTCCTAAGAATGAAAACGGTCAAATACGGTTGAATTTCTTGAAAAACTATATTCGCACATATATATATATTTTTTAGTTTTTCAGATGCAAATTTGAATGCAAATATGTGTCGAATACTCAATTTTGATATCTATATTCACATTCTATTGAATTTGGTGTTGAATTTGATGGAATTTATCCTAACCACTTTTACCCTAGTTATACTATAATTTATTGTTATATTAATTCATTTGAACAAGCCTAACTCATATTCATTTTTTTTTTAAATAGTGATACCATATCAATGTCTAAATTAAAAAAAGTCTAAAATTTTTTTAACCATATTATATTAATTCATTTGAACAAGCCTAACTCATATTCATTTTTTTAAAAATAGTGCTACAAAATCAATGTCTAAATTAAAAAAAGTCTAAAATTTTTTTAACCATATTAAATATATTGAATTTAAATGTTTACCCACATTCAAATTTTTTTAATTTGTGATACAAAATTAATGTCTAAACTAAAGAATTTCAAAAGTTTCTTAAACATATTAGGAATAATATCTAATATACCCATGAAAACTTCTGAAATATCCAATTTATTCTTTTTTCTTTTGTTTCAAATACATCCCTTGTATAGCTCTCCGTTATTCAAAAATATCTCCGCTGTTAGTACTTGTTAAGTTATCTTAGATAAAACCCGGGTTAAATTTTCACCTGAGTTTAAAAAATCAAAATATCTTTTTTACCCTTAACTTCAGGGTAAATAAGAAAAACTAGTGAAGGTAGAAGGGTATATTCGAAAAGACAACAAAATTAAAATGCTTCTTTTGCCCCTATATCATGGGCAAATAGAAAATTAGGTGATAGTAGAAGGATATATTTGAAAGAGTAAAATAATAATTTCACAGAGATAACGATTGTTGCTAATAGTTTACTAACAGAATTTAACTTTAAATTATATTTGAAATAACTTGAAATGTTAAAAAGATATTTTTAATATTAACTTTCTAAGAGAGTTAAATCAGAAAGTCGAAAACTTTTAAAAGATATGTAAGCAATTGTCTCAACATATTAAATATGCTGAATTTAAATATTTATCAATATTAAAAAGTATAAATAGTAATACAAAATTAATGTCTAAATTAGAAAAATCCTAAAATTTTTTAAACATATGAACTATGTTGAAATTAAATATTTACCTACATTCATTTTTTTTAAAAAAAATTAGTGATACAAAATTAATGTCTAAACCAGAGAAATCAAAAAAATTTTAAACATATTAAATATGTTGAATTTAAAAATTTACCAACATTAATTTTTTAAAAAATAGCAATACAAAATTCCTCTAATTTAAATTTGATTTTTTAAATTTAAATATTTTAATATTTAAATTCAACATATTTAGAAATCGTATAATTTCTAAAATTCCTAAAATTTAAATTAATGCCTAAATTATAAGAATTCTAAAATTTCTAAAATTAATGTCTAAATTAGTGCAAAATTAATACCTAAATTTGGGATATCAATCAATTTCTTAAATTAATGTTTAAATTAGTGCAAAATTAATATCAAAATTTGGGATATCAATCAAAACTTTATTTAAATTTTGTGATATTTAATTACAAAAATACCCTAGACATGAAGTGACCTTTTAACCTGCTACATATAAAATGACACTTTTACTCTTTATTGATCAACGGTTAAGATTTACTTTTTATAAAATAAAGTATAGAATCATTTCTCTTTGAATTTTTGGTCGGATTTGGATTTGAATATATGTTTTTAAAATTCGTCGGATTTGAATTCGAGTTTTAGGTTTATAGTCAGATTTGAATTCGAGTTTTTAGAAGTTCTCCATAAAATCCGGCCCATTGACATCACTACACAAAAGTCCTAGATACGTGCTCTATCTCTCACCTCATAACTCTACATCACCATACCCATCGATCGTGCGCATTTTTGTTGATTTAATTTCTAATCTTAATAGAATTAGCCTTGCGGGTCAAATTAGCTTTAATGGTTCATTCTACGAACGCTTTTTTATTATGTTGTTTAATTAGCCATTTTGGAGTTTGGACTAAGATCAATATAATAGATAATTAGCCAACTTTGTAGATGTACATTGACATCATCAAAATTGTGTTAGTTTTTCATTACCAAACTAATGGATTAATAATATTTTATTACACAGCCGTCCATGTGCCAAATTAACTAGTGAAAACTTCTTTCTCATTTTACACAACATTTATATGTCATTTTGACAAACTATGTACTGTTCACATCATGATGGCTAAGTAATAATTATCTTCTTTTTTTTTTTTATCTCTTAAAAAAAGAAGTGTTTGGTATTGTACCTTCCATCACACTCATAATTTTAAAAAAAAATTGCATTACAGAAAATAAATTACCAAACAATATTTTATAGGGATATCTATGGGTACGTATGAATATTCGAAATTTTATCCAAATCCGAATTCAAACGAGGTAGGTTTATCGTTTGTTAAATGGATATGATTTTATATATAGATATAAAAATAAAAATCCGACAAACTTGATATCTTGGTATGAATTTTGCTTATACACGACCGTAACCGAATTTGATCTGAACATATTTTATGTTATATAATATAATATCTAAATGTTTGATATTATATTTGAATTATATTTTAATATTTAGGTTTTAATATAATATATTTTAAAATATAGTAAAAAATGATTTTTTCGGGATCGGGATTTGGGCTTTTGGTTAGGTATGGTTTTGGATACGGATGTTTAAAACCTGTCAGATTCAAATTCGGAATTGAATTTGAATTTTGAAAAACCCTTCCTGAATCCAACCCGTCGACATCCCCAATTCTATTGAATCGATGAGTAGGAAAATTCCGCCCTTATATTTTGGTTAAATGTCATATATACACCCGAAAAGTGGTATATATCTTACACTTTATCCATTTTAGAATAGGGTCACATTAAGGGCTTATTTGGTTCATCTACTTTAGGGTATGAAATCAAAATAAGATTCATTGATGCCGATAATTGTTGTTTGTTTTATAGGAATGAAATTTTGATTCCTATTCCACTTTGGAATGGAAATAGCTAAATCCATTTATGGCCCAATCCGACTTTGATTTTAGAATTGATCGATTCCAAAGTAAACCACTCTAATTGCCTTTTCTCACAAACACCCACCCTCGCCTCCTCTTCCTTCATCACTCTCCTCTCCCTTAATTAAAGCGCTTCTCGGAACCCTATATAAAAGGCAATGTTTCAAATTTAATATCCAATGATATGGATTCATCACAAAAGAAGCAACAGAATAAATTGCCAAATACAAAGAAGGAAAGGAGCCTAATTTGAAGGATTTCATGATTGTATATTTCCTATTCATTCATGTATAAATCTCTATATATTAATAAAGTTTGATCCCTCACTGTTGTTGAGAGGAATTCACCCATTTTAAATCTTCTTTATGGTATCAGAGCCTTTCCAAGAGAATATCACCTTCTCAAACATAATGACTTCAACCTCCAAATATCCATATCCATGCAACCTCAATGTTGCTAATTTCGTTTCTCTCAAATAAACTACAACCAATTATTTACTGTGGGAAACACAAGTATTATCATTGATCGAGAGTCAAGATTTACTTGGTTTCATCACTGGAAAATCAAAGCCACCACATCACGAAGTACCTTCATCCGACGAAAGTAGCCAAATTCAAAATCCAAATTTCACAGCATGGACGCGCACAGATCGTCTAGTGAAAGCTTGGATCACCAGAACTCTCTCCGAAGAAGTCCTGGGACTTGTCGTGGGTGTGAAGACTTCAGCAAATGTATGGCAAGCTCTTGCAGATGCATTTTCTCAAAATTCGCAGGCTCGTGAATTTGAATTAGTCTCAAAACTTCAATATATGAAGAAGGGTACGTCTTCCTTATCTGAATATTTACGAGAGTTTAAGTCGATTTGTGATCAATTAAATGCTATTGGCAAACCTGTCTCTGATCAAAGCAAGGTTTTTTGGCTCTTAAGTGGACTTGGACCACAGTATGAATCTTTTGCCACGGCTATGTTAAAACCACCAGTACCATCTTACTTTGACTTAATTCCTTTGCTTCAAAGTCATGAATTAAGAAATAAAGGACACGAAAGTAACCCAACAAACCACTCTATGGCCTTCATAAGCCAAAGATATGGAGGTGGCAACAAAAATACAAACAAAAAAAATGCAGGTCAATTTTTCACATCAAAAGGAAAAGGTTTTCATCAATCAAGGCCAGGATCTCAACCTCATCGTGAAGGTAACGACACATCAAGCCAACATGCTACACGGCCGCAACAAAATAAAACTGAAGCATACGTACCTACATGCCAAATTTGTAAAAAAAGAGGGCATAATGCACTCAAGTGTTGGCATAGATTTGATAACAGCTATCAAGCAGAGGATATTCCACAAGCCTTAGCGGCAATGCAACTTGAAAGCGCTCAAGATGAGGAATGGTTTCCAAATACGGGAGCAACAGCGCACATGACAAAGGATGCAGGTAAACTTGTTAATCTGAAGCCATATAAAGGATCTGATTCAGTTATAGTTGCAAATGGGGATAAATTGAATATTTCTCATATTGGTGAAACTAGAATTACTAATGGAAAATCTAGTATACCATTAAGAGAGGTGCTATTAGTCCCAAATATACAACAAAATTTATTATCAGTTTCACAGCTTACTAATGATTATCCGTGCCAATCTGAGTTTCGTAATGATGGTTTTGAAATTAAGGACTTGAAGACAAAGCAGGTCCTAGCATCGGGAAGTAAGCATGGAGGTCTTTATGTCTTTAATAAGCCGAAAGTTCAAGCCTTCTTTTCAAGACGTTTTCGAATAGCTGATGAGGATGTATGGCATAGACGACTCGGTCATCCACAAGCGAAGGTGCTGCGGTATCTTGTTTCAAACAATTTAATTTCGGTCAATAAAAAATCTAGTAGTTTATGTACGAGTTGTCAAATAAGCAAAAGTTCAAGACTTCCTTTTTATCCTTCAAATAATCGATTGACTCAGGCATTAAATAAAATACATTGTGATTTATGGGGACCGGCTCCAGTTTCTTCAGTGCAAGGTTTTAGATATTATGCTGTGTTTATTGATGATTTTTCTCGCTACTGTTGGTTTTATCCTCTTAAGAGAAAGCTGGATTTCTTTAGTTGTTTCGTTGCTTTTCAAAAAATGGTTGAGAAGCAGCTTGATAAAACAATAAAAATATTTCAATCAGATGGTGGTGGAGAATTTATGAAAAGGAATTTCTTGATCATTTACTTGATAGAGGTATTGTACATCAGTTATCTTGTCCAGGAACGCCGGAACAGAATGGTGCTGCCGAACGCAAACACAGGCATGTGGTGGAACTCGGATTAGCTATGCTAAATCAAGCTAATGCGCCGAAACAATTTTGGGTTGATGCTTTTGCAACAGCAAATTTCTTAATTAATCGACTACCATCTCCGGCATTGGGTATGAATTGTCCTTATACTGTTTTATTCAATAAACAACCCATTTATACTATTCTCAGAACCTTTGGATCTCGTTGTTATCCATATCTTAGACATTATGCTACAAATAAATTTGATAATAGATCATTGCCATGCATTTTTCTGGGATATAGTGAGAAACATAAAGGATATCGATGTTTGTATCGGCCAACAGGAAGAGTTTATATCTCTCGTCATGTTATTTTCGATGAAAATTTTTTTCCATTCACTTTAACAACCGACGTCCCTAATACAATAGCAGTGCAAGATGAGCCGTCTATTTTTCATGAATGGGAGCATCCTTGTGAAATAGAAAATACAATGAATCAACCTTCCTCAAATGACTCAGATAGAGCAAGGCTCTTTAATGAGTCCCCAATACAATCACATGATGATGTTTCTACTGCTTCCTTTACTCATGATCAAATGCATTCTACTGCCCAAGAGATTCATTTTGATTATGAAATGACTGCACCATCTGATCAAGGCACATTTACTATGCCTACATACACGGACCCACTTCCACAAGAAAGTCAAGTATCACCATCTCATAGCATGGTAACTAGAAGTAAAGCCGGAGTTTTTAAACCAAATCCTAAATATGCTCATTTAACCATCACTTCCGCTATCCCTGTAGAACCCAAAACTATTAAAAGTGCCCTGAAACATGAAGGATGGAAGCTTGCTATGATAGAAGAAATGGATGCCTTAGCTGCTAACAACACTTGGGAACTCGTTCCTCGCACAACTGATATGAATGTGGTAGGTTGTCGATGGGTTTTTAAAACCAAGATTCGACCTGGCGGAGTTTTGGATCGTTTAAAAGCTCGACTTGTGGCTCTTGGATCACTCATAACTCGGTTCGTTTCCTCTAAGCAACAATTGGCTGATATATGTACGAAGCCTTTACCCAAAGATATGTTTCATGCTTTCTGTCACAAACTAGGACTGTGGTCCCCCCCCCCCCCCCCCCCCTTTTTTTTTGTAGCTTTTGGGTCTAGTGGCGTATTTCACTGAAGTCAGTAATTGCCTACTGGGAACTATTGTTTAATAGTTCTCACGCCCTCTGTTTTATGGTTTTTATTTCAGAGCCTTTGGCACCGGCGGAGGCACGGGATCGCGGCAAGGGAGTTGCGTAGCTAG